>NC_056730.1:1029773216-1030013216 GCF_019279795.1 Protopterus annectens
GAAACTTGTTAGGTCAAAATCATGGGTCCAAGCTTCTATAATCTCACTCCATACATGTTCGAATCCTTAACAGAGAATACTAGTGTGCATTTACTCATATGAGGTTGACATTCTGATTGAAGATGGCACTACAGTGGGGATCGGGACATTTACCCTTTTCCTCACTGTAGTGCGATCTCGAAATTTGTATATATAATAAGCAGGTGGTGTGGGGGGTGACATTCCCCACATGGGTGCAGGGGGGCTTGCTCCCCTGCAAAACATTGGTAGGAAATTAGCGGAAGGCATGGTACATTGGGTAATATTGATTACATTGAATTTCAAATTATCTACATTACCACTTTTGTGGTTTTGATTAAATAGTGTTTTTATTTTCAATTTTTTTTTTCAAGTAGTCATTACACTAGTCATAGGTGACTCAATAGTGAGGCACACTGATGTCCCACTCACTAGGTTGAATAAGGAGAAAGTAACAGTCAGCTGCCTGTGAGGTGTCAGGATCCGCCACATAATGCATGCACTCAGGTCCCTCAACAACAGGTACAAATATGACTCTGTCATTGTACATGTGGGTGTGAATGACCTGAGACGTACCTCCTTGGACTACATGTAAAGAGACATGAAGGAGCTCTCGGATTATGACCCTAGCCCTGAGCAGCATCCTACCATCACCCAGAATGATACCACAGTACAAGCAGAAAATGATTGATTTCAACAATTGGCTAAATTCTTGGTGTCATTCTAAGGGGATCCAGTAGCTGTCTGTCTGGGATGATATGATTGACAGACCTCAATGTTTTGCCAGAGATGGCCTGCATCTGTCACTCCTGGTCTTCTGGATGCTGGCCAAGGTTCTTGCCACTCCTATAGTGCCTTTTTTAGGCAGTGTTCCAAAGACCAAATTACCACTGTAAATTCTACAAACAAATGCAATCTGAGGGTTATGCTGCTCAACGCTAGAAGTCTAAATCTCAAAATGCACTTGCTTAAAGCACTCCTTAAATTGGAGAACATCGACATTTGTGCTGTAACAGACCTGGTTCAAGGCAGCAGAAAGCACCCCTGCACTACCAGGCTATAACTCATTCCACACCTTTTGGCCCTGAACTTGGGCTGAAGCTCCAAAGGTGGTGGTGTTTCCATATTCATAAAGGATGTGCACACCTCCAGACTGGTAGCCCAGCATAACACATCTGAGATACTTCAGGTGCAGCTAACATTGGGTAAGACAGTGATTCAGCTTTTAGCCTGCTATATGTCCCCAACCATGTCCCAAGACTCATACTCCACGTTCCTAAGCACCTTGGAGAATATTAGGGTCCAACCTAACACTCTCATACTGGGTGACTTCAACTACCCCTCCGTTAACTGGGAAAACTAGCCATGTACCAATACACTTGCCAATGTTTCCTGGAATTCATTAATTCCAATGCCCTGGACCAGCTCATTCTTACCCCCATAGAGGTAGCAACATCCCTGACCTGGTCATTACTAACATGGGCGACCATTGCACTACACCAATAGTCAACTCCCCCCTGGTTAGATCCAACCACAAACTAAACACCTTGGAAAACCATATCCCTCCCACCCCCCCACCCCCCCACCGCAAAGGTAACTACCATGAAAAAATTCTCCAAAGCTAAATTTGGGCTCCTAATAACAGAGGTGGCTAACTTCATGGCACCCATGCAAATAGAGAATAGTTGCATGACCAGCTAATCATACAACAATGCACTGTACGAACATGTACACAAATGCATGGATCTCACCATACCCAATAGAACCAAGATGCTCTTCTCCAAAAAAAGGAGACAATCTGGTGGTCCCCTGCCATAAACAAACTCTACAACAGAAGGGGGAAGCTGATGCGGAATAAGGTGAAGTCCCAAGACTGGAAAAACTCCCCTATCAGCCTAAAAAAAAAGTTGAGATCCCTCATCAAGTCCTCTAAAGTTAGCTATGAAAACAGAATTGCAGCAGATAGTAAAGACAACCATAAGGCCTTCTATAGTTATTTAAGGAATCTCCACAGCAGTACCCAGATTTACTCTAAGCTACTGTACAATGGCATCTCCAATACCGAGCCAACAGGTATTGCCAATATACCGGCCAACAGATTCAGTGCCAACTTTACCCCTCTCTTCCCCCCAAAGGACCAATCCTAATACCAGTAGATTGCCAGGCACCCAGTATTACTGCTGCACAGGTTAAAACAGCACTGTCCAAGGCCAAGAATACAGCTTCTATGGGACCTGACAATATCCCTGGCTGTGTTCTACATGAAGTACAGAGTGAAGTGACACCTCACCTGTGTGCCCTGTTCAATCACAGCCTCACCTCAGGCTTTGTCCCTACCAAATAGTGCAGTTACAGTCATCCCTCTCCACAAAGGAGGAGTGACTACAGACCCTGGGAACTATTGCCCCATTAGCCTGACGAGTCTGATATGCAAAGCCTAATAAACAAGAATATAGGGACTCTCCAAACTCTAGATCCTACACAGTTTGGTTTTGTGAAGGGTAAATCATGCCTGCTCAACTTGGTCGACTTCTTTGAGTCAGTCACCAGAGCTGCGGATGAAGGCAAGGTAATTCATACAGCCTACCTTATTTATTTATTTATTTATTTTACATTTGTTGACCGGGCTAGTCCAACTGGATACATGTCCATTTTCAGTAGAGGCCAGGGGAGAAAAGCTCCAGAGAAAAAAAACTTGCAAAAATTTTAAATGTAACATAAATGATTACAAAAGGCATCGAAAGACAGTAATACAAAATTTGAGTACAAAAAAGTTTACATAAAAATAGAAGAAAAAAATTGACTTAAATATTACATACAAAAAAATAGAAAAAAAATTGACTTAAATAGACAAGGAAAAATAGTAGTCGAGACTCAGAGACATTAGTATTTAAGTAAATATAGGTTAATATATAGAGTGTAGTATATAGAGGGTTTATTGGTAGGAATATAGTGGTATTTGGAATGCAACAGTTAGTTAAGGATAACAGTTAGTCAGGGTTAGTACAAGAGCATAACCATTGGTTATTGAGAAAAAGTTTTAGATTAGTTTTAAAGAGTGGGAGAGAAGTCTGAGATGTAAGATCATGTGCTAGTTGATTCCATACTTTACCAACGTAGTTAGAGAATAAGGAGTCACCTTCTAAGGTTTTTGATAAGGTAGTATTAATCAACGTTTTGTTAGAGGAGCGTAAATTCTTGAGGTTATTATATGGCGTAATGAGGGTAGAGAGAATTGGAGTGTTGCTGGGTTGGTATAGGGTTTTATGAGCTATTGTAAGTTGGTTAAATCGTAGCTGATTAAGGAGTTCTAGCCAGCCCAGTTGTTTTAGATTCAGACAGTGATGAGTCCT
Organism: Protopterus annectens; assembly: GCF_019279795.1. Classification (NCBI taxonomy): domain Eukaryota; kingdom Metazoa; phylum Chordata; order Ceratodontiformes; family Protopteridae; genus Protopterus; species Protopterus annectens. The sequence continues at coordinate 1,029,776,588 of NC_056730.1, forward strand.
GAAAGGTGAGTTTGTGGCAAATCTCGCAATATTGTTATATGATATAGCCAGTTTGTTGAGGTTATTTTTAGAAAGGTTAGTATATATGGCAGAAGCATAGAATAGGGTGGAGATTAATTGGGTTCTAGCTATTGCGTTCCTAGCTTCTGATGTAAGGAAAGGTTTGATTCTATAGAGGGATCCTAGTTTTCTGTTAATTGATTTTATTGTAGTATTTATGTGGGTGTCAAAGTTTAAGTGATTATCAATTGTAATTCCTAGGAGTTTGGCGGTGGGGTCAGGAGAAATAAGGGTGCCATTATTGGATGTAAGAGTGAAATGTAGAGGGGTGGATATATGGGTAGGTGTAAAGAGTAAAAGGTTAGGTTTTTTTGGGATGAGGAGAAGACAACGGTTAGAGAACCATTGTTCTACAGTGCTGAAAGCTTTTTGTGTAAGAGAATGAAGTTCGGTCTGGGATGTGACTGAACAAATTATAGTAGAGTCATCTGCATATTGAATGCAGGTAGAGAGTGGAGTGGATAGATGAAGGCCATTTATAAAAATGGAAAACAGTAGAGGGCCTAATATGGAACCCTGAAGAACACCTAGTGAGATAGGGAGAAGATTTGAAAGATGATTTTGCCAGAGAACTGCCTGTTGTCTGTTTTCAAGGTAGGATGTAAACCAGTTCATAGCAAGAATGTCAAGTGAGAGGGACTTCAATATGTGTAGGAGGAGTTGGTGATTAACCATGTCGAAGGCTTTAGATAGGTCAACAAAAAATGCAGAGGAGAGAATGTTATTGTTGTGATTTTTGTTTATACAGTTAGTGAAGGATAGCAAGGCTGTGGTGGTACTATGGAATGGACGGAAACCATGTTGACAGTTAGCTAGTGGATTGTGATGGAGAAGGTGGTTAAGTAACTGTTTGTGAATACATTTCTCCATTATTTTAGCAAGCGGAGAGAGGAGAGCTATGGGGCTATAGTTGGAGAAATCACTGGAGTTTCCACCTTTATGAAGAGGAATAATAGGTTCATAGGTTCATAGGTTCATAGGTTGGTACTAGGCTATCAGCCCTAGGGTCTATACAAGCCTAGCCATAACAATTCCCTGGCTATTTCTTCCCACATTATTTACTTTCCTGAACCCCTGTCTAGCAGGGCGACTGACGTGATCTCTGGGGTGAATTTCCTTTCTCCCATCCAATTGTCAAGGTTCCTCTTGAAGAGGTCCAAAGAGGCACTCTGCTTGACGTGTATGGGCAATCTATTCCAGAGTCTGGGGAGTCTCTGGGTCAGGAACCTATCCCTCCAGCATGTTTTGTTTATTGTGATGACAAGGTTTAGATCCCTGGAGCATGTAGCTCTGAGGGATTGGGATTTCTTTAAGTGTAGCATGTCCAACAGCTCTGGGTTTGACATGGCCTTGTATGTTAAGCAGAGATCGCCTCTGAGTAGACGATATGCGACAGAGTATAGCTGGAGTTTTTTAAAGCGGTCAGTGTAGGGCATCTGCTTTAGGCCTGCGATTCTTTTAGTGAGGTATATCTGAGGCCTTTCCAGTTGTTGCAGATGTCTTGAGAGGTACATACCAAATGGGGCGTTGTATTCTATAATGGGTCTAATGAGGGATGAGTACAGTGGGACAATGACCTCCTTCTTTCTGGATGAAAAGCCCTTTGTGATGAGGTGTGCCACATAGAAGAATTTCCTGACTGTTGTGGCGATGTGGTTATCGAAGGTGGACCACTGTCCACCTGTGTCCCTAAGTCTCTTATCACACTTTCTGTGTTTAGTGTACTGCCACCTATATGGTAATTCATGGATACATGTTTTTTTCCCAAAGGGGATAACAATACATTTCTTGGAATTGAGCTTGAGCCCATGGCTCTGGCACCAAGCATCTGTTTCTGTAAGGCCCTTTTGTAGAGTATCCACATAATTTGGGGATTCAATAATGGCTCCCAGTTTGCAGTCATCTGCAAACTTTGTTAGCCAGAGTCCCTTAGTGTTGACCTGTACTTCACAGAAGTAGATGCCAAACAAGAGCGGCCCCAGGACTGAACCCTGAGGTACTCCACTTGTCACTTGTCTGGAGCTGGATTTGGAGTCGGCTACTTTTACAGTGTGAGTTCTATCAGTAAGCCATTTAGCAACCCATTGGGTGACATAGGGATTAATGCCCAACTTAGTAAGTTTATCTATGATTCCAGAGTGGGGGGATGGTGTCAAAGGCCTTGGCAAGGTCTAGATAGGCTGTGTGGACCACCTTACCCTTGTCCATGGCTCTGGAGACTGACTCAAAGAAGTCAATCAGGTTCAGGAGACAAGATCGGACCTTCACAAACCCAAACTGGGTGGGGTCCAGTGTTTGAAGGTTGCCAATGTCTTTGTTTATAAGTTCCATGATAATACGCTCCATGGCCTTGCAGATAAGGCTTGTCAGACTGATGGGACAGTAGTTTCCGGGATCCAAGGTGGATCCCCCCTTGTGGATTGGGATAACTGTAGCTCTGCGCCACTCAGTGGGCACGAAACCTGAGGTGAGGCTATGATTAAACATGACACTTAAGTGAGGTGCCAGTTCATATTGTAGTTCATGTAGTACACAGCCCGGGATGTCATCTGGTCCCATGGATGCTGTATTCTTGGCTTTAGAGAGTGCGTTTTGTACCTGTGTGGCCATTATTACTGGAATTTGGCAATCTTCCGGTATTGAGATGGGCCATTTAGGGGGTGAAAGGGGGATGAAGTTGGCACTGAATCGATCTGCCGGGATATTGGCAATATCCTTTGGATCAGTATATTTAATGCCATTCTGTTTTAGCTCAGAGCAGATCTGAGCATTGCCATTTAGATTCTTGACGTAGTTATAGAATGCTTTGTGGTTGTCTTTGGAATCTTTGGCAATTTTATTTTCGTAACTAGCTTTGGAGGATTTTATGAGGCATCTCAGTTTCTTACTGAGGCTAGTAAGGGAGTTTTTTGCATCCTGGGATTTTCCTCTTTTCTGCAAAAGTTTCTTCCTTTTGTTGTAAAGTTTGTTTATGGCAGGGGACCACCAGATTGGCTTCCTTTTTTTGGATGAGAGCATTTTGGTTCTATTTGGGATAGCATGATTCATGCATGAGTGGATGTGCTCGTACAGTGCCTTAGTGTAGGATTCAGCAGTTGAACTTTCAGTTCCCGTCTGCATGGGTGTTATGAAGTTTGTCACTTCTGACTTGAGTAGCATGAAGTTGGCTTTGGAGAAGTTTTTTATGGTGGTTTCTTTACTGGGGGGGTGGGATGTGGATGTTAAGGGTGATTAGCTTATGGTCAGACCTGACTAACGAGGGGGTGACCATAGGTATGGAGCATTGATTTCCCATGTTGGTAATGACCAGGTCTAGGATATTGGAGCCCCTGGTGGGACTATGGATTAGTTGATCCAGGGCATTGGAATTTATGAATTCCAAGAACCGTTGCGCAAAGGTGTTGGGACATGAGTAGTTTTCCCAGTTAATGGCAGGGTAGTTAATGTAGGATAATGTAGGAAATTTTCCAAATAGATGGGATAGTGCCTTCCTTTAAGGTTCTATTGATCAGTATGGAGATGGGATAAGCAATTGCTTTAGCTCCTTTTTGCAGGAATTCTGCTGGGAGTTTATCAGCTGAGGGGGTAGTGAGTTTTAGTTTTTGGATTAGGGAACAGATATAGGATGTGGGTATTGGTTCTAGGTGGAATAATGGGGGAGGAATGGTATTAGGAATAGGCAGATTAGAGGTGTCAGGGGATAAATGGCTTTCAAGATTTAGTACAGAAGTAGTAAAAAAAAAGTTAAAGGTGTTGGCTGTTTGTGTGGGGCAGTCAGGGTTGGAGCCTAGAGGACTGGGTGTGACAGTTTTGCTTGGGTATAGCAGTTTGTTAATACTAGTCCAAAATGTTTGTGGTTCTTTAAGGGAGGATTGTTGACGTTGATCTGGTCAAGGTCTTTTATACTATTCCCTATATAGGAATCATAGAAAAACTCACTAAGCTAGGCATCAACCCCTTGATCAGTAGGTGGGTTGCAAACTGGCTCACAGATGGAACACACAGTGTGAAAGTAGCTGACTCCAAGTCAGACTGCTGACCAGTCATGAGTGGAGTCCCACAGGGTTTGGTCCTGGGTCCTCTCCTGTTTGGTATCTACTTCTCTGAAGTCCAGGCCAACACAAAGGGACTCTAGCTGACAACATTTGGAGATGATTGCAAGTTTGGAGCTATTACTAACTCTCTAGGTGATGTTGACATCCTACAGAAAGGCCTCACTGAGACCAACGATTGATGTCAGAACCATGACCTTAAGCTCCAAACCAAAAAATATGTCATCATCCCCCTTGGGAAAAACCCAGTTCCCTTGAATTACCACATCAATGGCAGTCCACTGAACACAGAAAGCATCATTAGAGATCTGTGAACACAGGTTGACAGCAACCTCTCTTTTGACCACCACATTGCGACTGTGGTCAGAAAGTCCTTCTATGTGGCGCATCTCATTACTAAGGGTTTTACATCCAGGAAGAAAGAAGTCATTGTCTCCCTCTACTCTTCCCTCATTAGGCCAATCAACGAGTACAATGCCCCATTTGGCATGTACCTCACTAGATACCTGCAACAACTAGAGAGGCCACAAAAGTACCTCACAAAGAGGATCTCTGGTCTTAAACACTTGTCCTATATGGACAGACTCAAAAAGCTCCAATTGTTCTCTGTCTCATATCTCCTACTTAGAGGCGATCTCTGCTTGACTTACAAAGCCATGCCTGACCCAGCTCTGTTAGAAATGCTACATCTAAAGAAATCCCAATCCCTCCACAGCACATGCTCCAGAGACCTCAAACTCATTACATAATCAACAGAACATGCTGGAGGGACAGGTTCATAACCCAGAGACTCCCCATGCTATGGAATAGACTTCCCATACATGTCAAGCAGAGCACCTCACTGGCCCTCTTCAAGAGAAATCTTGATGAGTGGATGGGGAATAGAAAATTCACCCTGGAGATCACTCCAGTGGCTCTACTCGACAGAGGCACTGGCAACTAAGGTCAGGTGGCACAATGCCAGGGTAATCCTGTGGGCTAGGCTTGTAAAGTATCCAGGGCCATTAGCCTAGTACACACCTATGAACCTATGAACCTACTCAAACAAATGTGTTTTTGCATTTTGATAGTAAACCATACACACACACACACACACACACACACACACACACACACACACACGTGCACACACATATACACACACATCACGCATATACACCATATATACACTGACACATATAATCCCATTTCTTTGCATCAGCAACACAAAGATTCAGTTTAACTGAGGTAGACACAGAAACTTGTTCCTGTCCTCTGTCCTTCAAATCCTAAGAAGAGATATTTAATTGCAAACTTCACCACTGCCTAAACCTTTTCAAAAACAGACTAGGGATTTGAAATAGCCATGTAATATGCAACTGTGCCTCATCCAGATACCGTTTTTTTTAACATTGCCATGACTCCATATTTTAAGGGAAAAAAAAACAACTGTTAACTGGACCATTATGTGTAAAATCAAAGAAAATAAAACAAAAGCTTTAGAGACACCAAGTTTCAAAATATTTTTTACTTCCATTTCATTTTTATTGTGGAAGTTATTCAGAATAAAAGAAGGCTGCAGTCAGAATAATTTATAGAAATCACAGTGAATTTCATGATTACATACATCTAATAAAATGTAAACTCATTTAAAGCAATGCCTTAAATTTAAAATGCTTCTAATAATAATAATAATAATAATAATTAAGAAGAATTCAAACCTGGAGGTATCATAGCAGTTAAATTTAATTATGAGAATTATTTTCTGATTTTTAAGATGCTGTTAAAAATCACCACAGCTCAGAGTATGTGTTTATAAGGTGGATCTTCTTCAAACTTACCTTTGAATCTGAAGGTACCTCCAACATCCATGAGCAACAGAGTCTTTTGCAGATAGTTGTAGCATTAAGTACATAAGGTACATGGGACATCCCTTGGCAGTAGCTGTGTGATGTTACACCACCAGTGGCACTCATCTGCTTGGATAAGCTGCTCATTCCTGAAGGAATGTATACCAGGACTCCTTAAACTGTGTAACTTGGTAGTACAGCATACATATGTCTTGCTGTAAGACCAGCAATACATCTCACTTCAGTATACCATTGAGTATGTAGATTCTGGTTACTATTTCATCACTGTAATTAGTGGAAGTGTCACTGGCACATTAGGTAGAACACTTGTCGTTGGTGCAGGAAGACCAGAAAAATGCAGCTTCTATTCCCACTTGAGGCTATTGGAATTCTGACACTGTAGATCAACATTAGGGATGTTGCATTCCTGAGTATGCCTTTCTTCACCGGAGATGTTAAACTGATTTTCCATCTGCTTGAGTTGGTGGTAGCTCAGCTGGATTAAAATATTCCATGGCACCTATTAAAAAGAGCAGGGGAAGTTACCTGCAATGCCCTGGTTACATTTCTCCTTATAGTAGAAGTATCACTGGAGTCTTCCCTGTAAAGAAGCCACTAGCTTTGTGTGACTAACCTGGTCAACAAAGAATAAATAAAATAAATATAAGGAACAGTGTGAACCCTGTATTGTATATTGTATAAAAGTGCTGTACATCCTGCTGGCATTTCCTTACTTAGGCATTTCTTCATGGCTATTCATGTACATATAGATTCCATTCCTGGAACTGCCAGGAATAGAACAATAAATAAACATGAGAATAGCTGTGATGCAATTGCAAAGATATATGCCAGTACTCCTGTGGCAACCATGTAAGACCATGTGGTAACAACTACAGCTGGTGCAGATTCTGCTGACATCACAGAGGCAGAGCTTGTGCTATACTTCAGGAAGTGGGCATCACTGACAATGGAAGCACTATGGGTATACTTACCACAGAGACACGGTCTGACCTATGTTCACGTGGCTCTGCTTGCATCACTGACTAGTAGCACCACAACCATCACACAGTGCCTAAGGACTTGCGAGATGGCTAAGAAGGAATTACAAGTATCATCTGTGACATCAGTGCTGTCTGCTTGTGTGGCCAGACTGGTTTATGGCACTTGAAGTGCACAGATTTACAACAGACACTTAAATGAACAGTCAAACATCCTTTGCCAGATGGTGAATGTTGCACTACTGGTGTCAGGAAAGTCAGTATGCATTTCTTGTGTATTTACTGTGTGAAGGTATGACCAGCACTATGCCAGAACCTACACCACCACCAGGACTAAATACAGCTGTGCTTTATAATTTCTAACTTCTACAACAAGCAGTGCAACACTCAAGTCATATTGTTACAAATCTGTTCAGCTTAGAAGACACCTTAAGTTTGCTGGATGATGCTATGGGGGCTGATATCCCTGTTGTGGACATCAAATAGCCTGTGTGGGGACTGCGGAGATCTGGATATACACTAAATAGTGCCATCTTACAGTGTACTCAGGCTATGCAGGCTCTGTGAATACCTATTCAGAAAACAGAGAGCTCTATGGACACCCATGGTGCAACTGATAGGCAGTCACATACATCTGCTGTATTGTCTGGCTTATTGGGCATCTTCAGAGATGATTGTTGCTGGGATGCCAGCAACATAGGCAAAAATCAGGCAGCTGCAAATGACAACAATAGCAATAACAATTACCCTCCATTGTATCTAGTCCTCTTGGTGGTACAGTAATACATTTATTGCCCCCTTCTAGTGCCTTCATAGCTTGGGGCCATAACAGCATAGTAATGGTTGTAATGAAGCCCACAGTGTGTGACATCTGCTATATATTCAAATATTGCTGTGCCTGTTTGGTCCTGTTCAGCTTTATTGACTCTGCTCTGTTTAAATTATAACATGCTGAACATTCACACAATGGATGTTCCTCCTAATGTAGACTTCACAATGCAAGTGTACTACAATCCTAGCAGTATGTTGTAGCTTGCACATAGCAGCATTACTTGTTTGTATGTCACATTGCGTTGTTTATGTAAAAATCAGACAATCATATTACAGCTGTAATGTATATATTACCCACATCAGACACGTTATGCATGCAAGAACCCAACAGACTCTGTTTATATTCTCCTGTGAGACATGTTTTCATATAACTTATGTCACTGTAGTGTTTATTCTAGGTCCACCTCTTGGTATCTTGCTGTTCGTCATGCTTAGCTTTATTATGCATCATGCTGGCCATATGCTGACTTTCTACTGTCCTTCTTTCCATCCAGGAGTTGTGCAACATGGCTCCACAGCATATTTCTGACTGAAAGATCAGTATACATGTATCTTCAGTATATCATTGAGGATATAAATTCTGGTCTCTCTTCATTGTTGTGAAAAGAAGGTTTGATCACATAAGACATACATAAATATATGTTAGTTGTCAGTAGTTCTTTACAAAACCCACTGACACTGGTTCTTTGCAACTGACTGTGGTTTAGGTTGTATTTATTTCTTCATATTCCAACCGCTGTCTGGTTAACTACCCACTTATTAATGTATTTAAGCTTGAGCTGACTTGAATGCAGATATCCAGTCTCTCTATATATTTTCTCTGAATTGGTGTGATTTTGGGGGCAGTATATATATATATATATATATATATATATATATATATATATATATATATATATATATATATACACACATATATATATATATATATATATATATATATATATATATATATAGGGTGTGAGGGTAGAGCCCTCCCTCAAGTTGTGGAAGGCAGGCAGACTTTTTCCTCCAGCAATGCTGGTTTGTAGTCTAAGATTTCTGCTTGAATTGCAAGAAGAAACATTAGTGTCAGTGCTGCAGCAAGCTGAATCTTGTTGATTAGATGGTGCATCAAATGTTAATCAGATGGCAGTTCTGTGACTAGTGTTGGACCCCCACACATATTTCTGAGGTACTGATATGGTTTGCATCCCTAGAAAAATGTCAAGCATGTTTCTCTCATCTCTATGTAGGAGTTATTGACACCGCAGATTTTGCAGGACCAATGCATAATGATGCAATTGTCATTATACAGGAAAAACACCGATAGATATGAACCACTTGCTGTTCAAACATGCATCCACTTCTGTATATAACTGAGTCTGGATTGCCTTATGGATGTAGTCTATTGCATTTATTTATCAATTGACTGATCGACTGACTGATTTTCTATCTGATAACCAGGTTAAGTATGGTGGTCCAAAAAGGCTATAACAGAGTAAGAAGATAAAATATTTACAAAGATACAACAAAAAATAATTACGAGAGACATTTCAGTGATTCTAACTTAATAAAGATATAGCTATATCCACAGAGAAATGTCCATGCATGAGAAATACATGGCAGTGATTATTACATAACAGCAATGGAAGCAGCTGAGTAAACAAATAAATATTTCTGAGTAAACAGAAGATATGTGGTTGGCTAAAACTAGCAATGACTTGGCTGTGATAACCGTTGCCTCTAAAACATGTGCATGTTGAGTCCTTATTGAGTTTCTCAGACAGAGCTTCTATGAAATTGTTAAAGGATTCTTATGTCTTTAGATTAGTAGGTAAGTTATTCCATAATGCAGGTCCTTGAAAAAGTTTGCTCACCCAATACTGTTTTAAAATGTGGCCTACTAAAGGAGTTGATGTTTTCCTGTGAGTTCAATAGGGTATATACTTGCTCTCTCATGAGGAGAAACCTTTTTAAAGGAGGGCAATAACCCCTCATTTAGAACTTCATAAACTAGAATCCCAAGTACTGACATTGCTCTACCAGTAATACAGAGCCAATTTACGAATTCGAAACAAGGCACTGGTGAGTGTAGGAGTAAGCAAGCAAGGCAAATCTACACATCTCATTTATGTGATCTTTAGTGGTCTATTGCAAACTGAGTAAAAAGTCAAAATGGGAGGGCTGCATTAAAGTTTAGTGAGAAGTACATTTTTGGCTAAGGCAATTCTAGCTATTGATAACAGAAGGTGAGATATGTTATCACAGAGGTTCAGCTGAGAAAGAACTTTATAAGTGATGTTGTCAGTGTGGAAAGAGAAAGTGAGACTGAGATTAAGGGTGGGTCCCAAGTACTTATATAGGTTCAAGTATTTGTCGGTAATTACTAGTCTAGTTGCCCCTGTGGGATATTTTAAGCCTAGCCAATTTCCTTTTTAATGCTTGAATTAAAATACTCTCCATGGGATAAAGCATTTAGGAGCTACTGATATCCATTATTAGTATAGTGGGCAGTCCTGCGGTAAATTTTTCATTACCTATCCAAAAATCCAGGCTGTGATTAATTATGAACAGGGATAAACTTTGTTTTATGTGGATGGGGAGTCTGTTCTAGAGCAGTGGCATCAGCTGCAAGATATAACTGTCCTTCCAAACTGTTCTGTTGATGTTGCAGATGAGGTTTAGATCCATGGACTGAGTATTTCTGATGACTTTTGATTTGCTCATGTGCAGTAGGTCCATCAGTATCAGGTCAGAGGATGCCTTGTATGCCAAAAGCAGGTTACCTCTTAGAAGTCTATAGAATGCCAAGCATAGCAACAGGGCTTTGAGGTGGTCAATATAGGACATGTTGTCAAGACGTTGTATCCTTTTAGTAAGTTATCTCTGTGATCATTCCAGTTGTCACATATTTTGGGACAGATAGATGAGAAACAGGACATTATATTCAATAACTGGCCTAATGAGGCCTGAGTAAAGGGGAACAGTGACACTGCTACATCTAAACACAATTCTTTTTTTTTTATAAGTTATAGTTTAGTAGTTCTTTCTTACAACAATGGAAACATGTTGGTCAAATGTTGGGCAACTCTCCACATAAGTTCCTAAATCCTGAATAACTGATTCAACTCTTAGGGTTGAGTTGTCAATATGGTAGTTCCCCAGGATAGATAACTGACCAAAGGATGTGGTAATACATTTTTTGACACTTAGTTTCTGTCCGTAATTCTGGCACTAGTTATTTATTCAGGAGAAACCCTTCTGCAGAATGGCTAACTCATTTTGGGATTCAAAGACTGCTCCAAGTTTACAGTCATCTGCAAACATAACCAGCCAAAGCCCTTTGGTATTGGCTTTTACTTCAGGGAAGTAAATTTCAAACAGGAGAGGTCCCAGCTCCAAACCCTGTGGGATGTCACTGGTAACAGGTTTCTTTGTGGAGGTAGCTTCCCTTATTTTAATCTCCTTTGTCCTATCTGTGAGCCAGTTGGTGATTCAGTGGGTGATGTAGGGATTGTAGGGATTTACTCCTAGTTTATTTAGCTTTGCTACTATGCCTTGGGGGTGGTGGGAATTGTGTCAAAAAGCCTTGGCCAGATTGAGGTATGTGGTGTTCACTATTTTACCTTCATCCATTGCTTTGGTGACCTTTTCAAAAGAATCCTCCAGGCTGAGTGAGCATGACCTGCTCTTGATGAATCCAAATTGAGATGGGTCCAGTGTTTGGAGGTTTCCTATGTCCTGACTGAATAGTTCCATGATAAGTCTTTCCTTGGCTTTGCATATGAGGCTGGTCAGACTTATGGGTCTGTAATTACCTGAGTCTGTGGAAGATCCTCTCTTATGCAAGGGAATGACTGTAGCTATTATTCATTTGCTTGGCACAAATCTTGTATGGAAGCTGAGGTTAAATAATGCTGTAAGATGAATAGCTAAATCTTACCTTATGTTACTCAAGATGCATGCAGGGATAGTGTCAGTACCCATTGATGCAGTATTTTTAGCTTTTTATGACACTTTTTTGAGATGGTCTTGTGTGATATCTGGAGCCGAGTCAGTTTCAGATATAAAGTTTGAGCTAAATTTTTGGTCAGTCAGTTTGCTATATCTTAAGCCTCAGTGCATTGCTGCATTATGCTTCTGAGATTACAAACATAACTAAAAGCAGCATTTGTGATTGTCTATGGCTTTGGTGGCTATTTTAACTTCAAACATGGCTTTCATGGATTTTATTATGCTCCTGAGTTGCTTGTTTATTTTAATGATGACCTCTATCATTCTGGGAATTTCTCTTCTTACTTTTGGTCAGAATTGTCTTCATTTTCTTGTAAAGCTTGTTGATATTATGGTTCAGCCCTTGGGAGTTTATTTCTGGGAATTTGCCCTGCATTTGTTTCTACAGTTTTTACATGCTGGTATGGAATGATGGTGCATGTGTCCATATATTCAGCGGAGTTAACTGGTTTGGTGGGGATTTCAAGCTTGGCAATGAAGCACTTAAGAATAAGTAGTCTGTCTTAGACAATTTTCTAAAGGTTCTTTGGGTGGAAGAAGTGTCTGGATTTAATTTTATTTCAAAGGAGACAGCTTTTTTGTCAGACCTAACAAGTGATGAAAATATGTGAAGGATGGTGCAAGATGCCCCCATACTAGTAAGGACAAGATCAAAGATACTGTTCCCCCTATTGAATACTTTGACTAATTGTTCCAGAGCATTTGTACTGTCAAAGTCCAGGAATGTTTGTGCTTGTGCACCAGTGGTGGCGTAGTTGGATAGTTTAGCTCACCTAGAAGAATGGTATTGGATTAAATATTGAGTGACTATAGTTCCTGTAAATAGGTACTGTGGCTTTCCTGTGACATACAAGGAGTTTTGTAGCTAGCTGATATATGGTATGGGACCTTTCTGATGGTTCTTTTGACATGGAAAGCTCTAGTACATTATGCTGCTTTACCAGTCTTGGAGTGAATCTCTTCTGGATGAAGACTGAAATACCTTCATATTTTTGTCCCTCCTACATAATAGCCGATCTAAACATGTGGAAGGCATTATAGCCCTGCAAGGCCAGATTGTTATCTGCCTTTTTAAAATATGTCTTAGTTACTACACAGATGTCGACATCCCCCAGAGTGAACAGAGCTTGTGGAGAGTGAAGTTTCTTGTTTAGCCTCTTAGCATTAATCAGTAGCACATTCATATGTTCCTTTGCTTGCTTCATTATGTTGGTAGGTTTATCAGGCTGTCATTGGCTCAAAAAGGTACTATTGTGGTGGACAATATCTTTGCCAATAACTGAAACCCTAGAGAGGACAAAAGCATGCCATCCCTGGTGAACCACGATGGTGTGTTGATCACAGCCTCCCAGGCTGACACATATTGGACCCTTTCTAATGACACCAAAAACAAAGCTAATTACTTAAGTCAAATATTTTTTTGCCTGTATTGTGGCATCATCCTTGGAAAAGGTAGAATGCTGCTTAATGCTAGGTTCATACCTGCAAGGGACATGTTGTCTGAGAGTTTCATCATGCCTCTCTGTTCATTTAGTCCAGCAAGGTACATCTCAAGTCACTAACACCCATATGTACTATTGCAGAGTCATACGTTTACTGTTTTTCATGGACTTGAGAGCATGTATGAGCTGATGGATCCTGGAACAAGACAAGCAACTGATCATCACTCTTTCTTTGGCCAGCTTGGTAAGATGTACATCTGTATGTCTTCCAATGGAGTCACTTATAACAAGAATGTTTGATTGGTGCAATGCCTGCCTTATGGGCCAAGCATATATGATTTTGGGACTCCTTGTGCTATGTGAGGAGGTAGGCCTAACTTGCTAAGTGTGTTTTTGTACCTGTGTTGTATTTTGGAGGTTGTTGAGGTTTAGGCAAGTTAATCTTAAGAAACTCAGCATATGAATGATTATGTGTATTGTGATGGAAATGGAGAGGTGCGACGTGTGGTGTACTGCTGAATATTTTGGTGTCTGAATTTACTGTGTGTGAGAATTTTGCCTCCAAGTATATTATATACGTACATCTCTGATGCACTGTGTTTTGCTGTTTGAGCAATAGATCTCAGGCAGCATGTGACAATACTTACATGTATCAAGATACACATTACAGTCAGGGTGGTTGCAGAAGTTGTGGTGAAGTGCTAATCCAGGGTATTGACAGGAATGACTTGGGGGGATGTGATTATAACTGCTTGGAGTTTGGTTTGTTTAGGGTAATATTTTTGGATGGAATTACTACTAAGTCATGGGGAAATGCCTGTTTATCTGGTCAGTGTGTTTATTTGGACTTGGCATGAGTTATTGAGCCACAGACTTGTATTTCTAAGGTTGTATAGATTTTGCAGATCTCGTATGGGAAAAAAAAAACTTTTGCACAGAAAATCCACTACAGAGTGAGTCTAATGGTGGTGGTATTGCCCTGAGCACACCTCAGTGCACCTTTTTTTCTTCCCTTTTTAATGAAAAGCTTATTTTTCACAGTTCTGGGCTTTTCACACGTCTCAGAGTCTTGAATAAAAGCTCTTTGCAGGTAGGTTACAGCAAATAACCTAGAGAGGGCTTCAATCAAATGAAGCCAATAATGGAGCTCTGTGACATCAGAACCTGTAGCAAATAACAGTTCACTAAGTTAGATTTTACAGTAAGGGCAGGAGAAAATGTAATTAGTGTACAAACAGTAATGAGCAGTAGGGAGAGCAGTAATTAAGGTATCGGTGAGGCTGGGAGGGATGAAACAATGGGGATAATATTGTTTTTATTGTCAGTAATAGAAATAACTAGTACCTGAAGGGATTTATGAGGAGAGTAGAATAACATGGCAGGAGTTTCATTACAGTTAATGAGAAGTTTCTTAGCAGGTGCCCGGAGGCATAGATTGGTGAAAGACTATAGAAGGTGGGCTTGTAAACTTGCAGGGCATTTATTTGCATAAAGAAGAATATCATAAGCATATAATATGATGTTTAAATTTGCAAGTTTTCTGATACAACATTAATGAATAAAGAAAATAACAGTCCCAAGACTGAGCCTTGAGGGACTCCAGTATTTAGCCTGCCATGGGTGGAATGCAGATTGCTACAATCAAATTAAAAGTCATATTTCTAAGGTAGCTTTCAAACCAAAAAAAAAAAATGTGCTTGTGCCAAAGTTAAATTTTCTTTGCTTGGAAATATGCATTTATGGTTCACAGTTTCAAATGCTCTAGTCATGTCTATAAAGATTTCAGCAGTAATGAGACTGTCATTGATATTATTGTATATGGAGTTTGTTGCAGTAAGTAGTCCTGTCATAGTACTGAAGTCGTTTTCGAAATAGTGGTGTTTGTCAAACTGGACTCTGTAACGCTTAATGTGTTTTAGTAGTTGTTTGTAAAGGATGTCTTCAAATATTTTGGCTTGAGGACAAAGAGCAGAGATGGGCCAAAAGAACGTAAGAGTCTTAGGAGAGGGAACTTTACGGAGAGAGACAATAATCAAGTGTTTCAAAGGTTGTGGAAAATGTTTAGTAGTAACAGATTAACTGTAGGTGCAGGAAAGTAACTTTATAATTTTATCTACTGCTCTCCTGAGGAAAGTGGGGTGTGGATGGAAGAATTTTGAAGAGGAGTTTTTCAGGTTTTAGATGGTTGCTAGTTTCTGTTACTGAGATCTCATTGAAGTAGACTATTGCAGCATACTCAACAAGAAGATATAGCAGTGGTTGAGTGTTAATATGAGACAGTGTGTGGAGATACTTTGTGAGTTGAAATGAGTTTGTAATATTTTGGATGAAATAGGTTTAGATGGATTCATATTCCTCTGCAAGATTAATGGTAGGACTATGAGATGGACATCTGACAGAGCTGGAAGAGCTAATCACTAGGAAGATAGCTACTAAATTTCCTTTGAAATTTGTTTTGGATTACTTGTAGTTTCCATTTGCTTATCATGTAAGTACAGTGCCTTAGCTGAGCTGGTCGCTAATCGAGTTTGCTTTTTCAGGCTGAGGTAAGTTTGTTGAAAGTGATTATAAACCTTGTTTTGTTTCCAAGTATATAGACCTTATACCTTTGTTTCATGAAATTTTGAATGTCCACTGAAAGCCAAGGGCATATTTGTCCTCTAAGTATCCTGTGTATGCAGGGAAGAGGGAGTTCTTGATTGAAGAAAGGGTTTTGATAAATAAGGACATGACTGCTATAGTGTCATTGAGCAGGTATAGAGGGGACCAATCAATAAGCCTAAGGTACTGGTTTAGGATGGGAAGTTTATGTGTACCAAATAATGATGCGTTACAATTTGGTGGGTGGGTTTTATTACTTTGAAGGACCAGTACACTAGAACCGGACAGTACTCTATGGAATGATAGCATCATGTTCTATAGTTCCTGAAGGTAATTAGAGATCAGGATGTTCTCCAGCATTAGCTGTATGATCTTTTTGAGGACAGCATCTAATATCGTTCATGTGAATACCTGGGATATAACAGGCAAATCATATATAGGATGCTGGGAAGCATATGTGACTAGGATAAGGAGAACAGCTACTACCTTGGTTTCTAGCATGATGGCTCAGTGGTGTTACTCAGATGATGTTATATCTATTCAATACATATGAGTAATGTTGTCTCAGATAACTCTGAGTGGACTGTAGCAGTGAAAATAGCTCTTGATCTCCTGCTGTAATAGTGTTTTATCTGGGTGGAATTGCCTCTGCCCTGACATGGTGTAAGGAACATGTGCCCACCACATTCCTCCTGCCCTTCACTACAGTAGTTTGACAGTGATCTGCCTATGTACACTTTTTATTATATTTTAATGTCTAACAAACTATTACCTCTTTTTAAAATGTTTATGTATTCTGCACTCACTGAGTACAACTTACTTGTTACTAACAATCTTTTACTGAACTGGATAGTGTAGCCATAGATTATATCCTTGTTGTTTTATTTAACTGAATGGCTGCTATTGTGAGTAATGATTTTACTATTATAAAATAAAGGCTTTCAACTATTCAAAAATGTGTACATTGATTGGACAATTCAGTGAGTGTGTACATTGTAAGTCAAGCATATTCAAATGGAAAGAAAACTTATCCACTGAAGTCTTCTTGAACAACTGGTCTTTCTATAGGAAAATACTCCACTAGTAGAAGAATAACAGAGTTTACCATATACCACACAAAATGTAAGGCATAGTAATGAACTTCCTGCACAATCACAGACAATTGAAAGATATACCCCCCCCCACATAAACACAAGCCCAGCCCAGTATAAAATTACAAATAAGTTAGAGAATGGGCAACCTGTAGATTGCCATGTTGATTGGAGAATGAATGTTCTCTAGCAGGGTGTTAATCTACAGGCAATGCCTGCTGAATAACAAGTCCACCATTTCAAGGCAGCATATCAAGCTGCCGTGGAACTCAGACTGAAAATAACCTAACAGTCGCCATTATTTTACACTCTCTAAGCAGCACTTTTGTGTCAGTGTAAAATTTAAAAAAACAGAAAATTTAAAGAAAGTGAGTGTGTGTGTGTGTGTGTGTGTGTGTGTGTGTGTGTGTGTGTGTGTGTGTGTGTGTGTGTGTGTGTGTGTGTATATATATGTCTGTGTGTGTGAGCGTATGTGTGTATGAGAGTGAGAGCGAGATCAATCAAGCCATTATTTTACACTCGCCAAGTAGCACTTTTGTTGTTTAGCGTGTGTAAAAATTAATGAAACAGAAAAAAGTGTATTGGCCAGATTCAATAAAGCCTACACAGTCCATTTATACCATGTGCATATTGCAGTGCAACTCGCACACAGTAAAGTACTGTTTTGGATTTAATATGTGGCTCTACATGGTGTATAGAGCCACACAGAGCCATACAATCAAGATAAACTATGTGGCATGCTAAATACAGCATAAGTAGCTGAATTGTATGCTAATCAACCAATCCAAGGTGGAGGAGCTATTCAACAAGCTATAAAGCAACCATGTAGACTCAGTGCTGATATTTCCTGAGATTTCCAAAACCTATTGGGATACAGCCACAGAAAGGAGTCTACACAGAAACAATGGTAGGAGCCTCTGCTGCTTTAATGCATGTGTATGTGCAACAGGCTGAAGTGTATGCTGCTGCTAGTAGACCAATGCCAAGAAGTAGAAGAGTTTTCAGACTCCCATTTAACTTACCACAATCTACATTATGTGCAATTTGTGGAGCACTACAGGGTGGATAGAGACACACTACAGGAACTCTGCAACCTCTGTCGTGCTCAACTCAAATCCAGGGCAAACCAATGGGAACCCATCTCAGTGGAGACAAAGGTTAGGGTAGCATTAGAATTTTAGCTACAGGTACCTTTCTGAGACTAACAGGAGACATACTGGGGGTGTCACAGGCATCAGCATCCATGATGCTACATCAATTCCTGAATGCTGTGCTACAGCAAGCCAGTGACCACATATAATTTCCTCATGCTTCTGAGGACAGGGCCAGAAATATGCATAAATTAAGGCACCGCCCGGGGAACAGGAAGATAAATAAAAAGGGCTTCAACTCTATTAATTGTCAAGTCATGTGTAATGTCATCTTTAACATGTGTGCTGGCAACCTAGGTAGTTACCACAACTCACATATCTGGCACACCTTTTAACCATATCAGATGTTCACGGGGTGGGGGGGGGATATCCCACAGGGTCATTTACTTGGGGATGCAGGTTATGCACTGGAACCATGGCTGATGATGCCCATCAAAAATGCACATACACCTGCTGAAGAAAGCCATCATGAGGAACATGCTAAAGCCAGAAATACCATAGAGTTCTTGTCTGTGCAGCTGAAGTCACAGTCCCTGTGCCTGGATATACCTGGGGGAGCCCTGCAGTACAATCCACATACATGTATTGAAATCTTCACTATCTGTGCCATGCTAGACAACATCATCATGAGAAAACAGCTTCAGCAGGATCAACAAGGGGAATGGGCACACATCCCACCATGAATGGCAAGTTCAACACAGTCACACACAGGTGAGGAGCCAAAAGGGGCACCAGCAGCTGCTGTAGGTGTAGTCAGACATAGGCATGCTCAATATGCCCTTTCATTGGCTAAGAGGCAGCACAGCACACACTCACTCACCAGTTAAGGGGCTAAAACCTTCCTCCTATGTACATACATACAGTAACAATGATGGCAGGCCACACTCACAACCTTTATTTACCCATGTAATGGCTGTGTACTGCTACAATCAGACAGAGTCAGCCATGAACTAAAACTGTTTTAACTGCTGGACTTACAAGGTAGTTGATGAACCTGGAGTGTATTGTGTAATAATATGAATGACTGGCATATCCTTGCATGTTGTTACTTAGTAGTGTAAGCAAGTAAAAGGTGTATGATTTGTACAGAAATAACATTAACATGTGACAGCAAAGACATATGTAACTTATGTGTCCATTATTAAATAGTAAGCCTCAGGCATCAAAGAGTCACACAGTCATACCTCACAAAAGTAGTGATGGTCACCGCATCCCTCAATGTAACATTGTATGTTTGTACTGGAATATTATTAAAGAGAGAAGTTAGAAAGCAATGTGACACATTTCAGTTTCAGACTTTACAATCCTCACAAGCTCATTAACAATACTGATGCAAAAAAAAAAAAAAAAACTTTGATCTTATCAACTTTCTAACTTTCTAAGACCAGTATAAGTCAAGGGTACAATTACCAGTTCAATATCACAAATGCAGATATTCTAAGCACTAAGTCAGCTATTCACCCAGGGCATGGGGCACAAAGCTTATGTGTCCCTTAATCCAAAAGACAGAAAACAGGGATATGGCACAGTTATCATCACTTGCACAGGGTGTTGCGGGGGGGGACTAGGCTGACACAAAAGGTTTGTGAGTGTGTGTGCGTAAGAAAAAAGAAGCAGGTAGACATTCAGATAAAGTAACAAATAGCCAGTGAGACAAAATGAGTTTTATGCTTCATGGCTGAACTATGTCACTGTTGTGTGTGTGTCTGTATGGGTCCACCAGGTGAAATTGGTGCGTGAGTGTCTGAGTAAACACAACCAAGCTCTGTGCTAGCTCTATGTCTTGCTATGTCAGACAGGTGTGAGCAGTGCATGGCAGAGGTGGCAGCTCATTGTAGTCATAACTAATCATGAAAATTGGCTGTGCTAGGAGTTGCATTGGCACATCCATGCTCATGGTCAGATGCACTGCTGCTACCTGAACAGGACTGATGTCTGCTGAAAGAGCTACCCTCCTGAGAATGCCTAGGACTATGGTCACATGGCCAGCCATGTCTGGGTGTGGACAATTCAACCACTGATGGAACAGTGGAAGTACTGCTACTATTGAAGCATGATCAGTCATAGCTATCTTGGCTAACAGCAGATGTTGTGGCTAACTCACACCCACAAGGATGCTGTTCCTCTCCTAGCAGATGTTCCTTCACAGACACTGCCCATTCAAACAAGTCATTCATCCAATCCATTGAATCAGCAACACAGTCGAGGCAGTCATGCATGTCAGCCTATGCCACATCAACAAACTTTCTCTGGGGGACCAATGGGAACATGCCTGTGCCTCCATGATAGCCCTAAACATATGTTGAGAAGCACAGGAAGTGATACCTGGATCAGGTAGAGGATGGACAGCAGGCCTCCTCTGAGCACCCCTAATAACCACACCTTGCCCACACTTTGGCAATGTTCAATGTCAACAGGCATTGAAGCCACAGTAACCACAGTTCCCTAATCGATTGTCTCACCCTCCACCTGTTCAATCTCTAAGGGCTCACTGGAATGGATAGGTGTAGGCCTACTGGCCATGTCCAATGGAATTATAGGGGATGGATCTATGTCATCAGTGTCAGATTTAACCTCTTCACCACTCCCCCCAAATGTGCCAATATTTGGCCACCATTATTATCAGAGTCTGCTGATACTCTGGCACAAGGTGGTAGAAGTCCCACACTTACTATAGGATCATAGGAGGTTACTAGATAATGGCCCTGGGGTCCTTACAAGCCTAGCCAAGAGTTTATCCACATAAAAAAGAAACCTCAGTCAGCACCTGTCACCCCTGTCAGTGAGGGACAAAGGTGGAACCCCTGGGACAAAGTTTTAGTTTCCCATCCACTCATCAAGGTTGTGCTTGAAGAGGGTCAGCTGTGAAGATCACATGTGATAATAAGCAACAAACACAGGAAAATAAATAATACCTACACTGCTATAGTCCACGTATGCTAACAAACTAACAGTGGTGCCACTATTACAGACAGCACTGCAATACACACAACAGTCCTGACACCAACATCACACACTAAACATTTCTTTGAACTGCTCATCAGTACTGACATAAACATGTTTAGCTTACCATGTACAGATGATAGTCTGCTTTCTATGCTGGATGGACCTGGAAGAAGTTAAGCAAAATATAAGGACAATATCATCATAATTAACAATATCATGGGGTAAAACTTTTTTCCCTTTATATGTCCATTAACTATACTTTCAACAAGAACTTGGATGACAAGTCCAACCTAACCCCCATGTGTAATCAATCAGAATGTGTTATTAGCTGTAGCTATCTAAAATCCTCACCTCCAAAAAAATGTCTTGTTAAACTGACTTAATGTATTGATGTAAATATTTTACTATACAAAAGTATCTTACAATGGAGTTACATCAGCTTACCTGGAAACTCCTCCTGGGACATGCTTGCTGTCCCTGAAAGAGTAGCATCAATGCCAAGGACATGCTGTTCTGCACTTTCCTGGAGGGTGTCTGGATCCCTGACAATGGACATGAACTCTTCATTTACTGTTAGTTGTGGTTCTGCAGCAGGCCCTCCCACCAGTACCCATCCAATCACTGACCAGTGCAGCTACTCTTCTCCATGCAGATAAGATCATATCAGTGACCCTGTGGTGCACCTCATTATATGTCCTACTGTGGCCTCCTACTGCGTTAACATCTCCAACTATGTGCTGCCAAATTTGAATTTTGCCTGACAAAATCTCCATGTCCCCTCTCAAGCAGAAAGACGCCATGGCACCTGAGAGCTTCCACAATGGCCTGATACTCAGGGACACTGAAGGGTGATTTTCAGGAATTGAGACTCTTAGGTGCCATAGTCTTAGGTGTCCTAAAACAAAATGGATGGATAATACACATAAGTATCACATAACTCAGCCTAGCTCATCTAATTCTGTACTATCCCAAGAAAACTCCTGAACTGACTGGCATGCTGAACTTCTACAATTCAAATAGACAACTTTGGTCCTCCAACAAAGTCTTAATAAAAAAAAATCATATGCAAAAACAACTCCGGGGAATCACTATTTGACCATGAAATAGCAGAAATATGTAACAACCTTCCCCCTGATCTCAAACTACAAAACTCCACACCATCCTTCAAAAGCCTACTTAAAACATACGTCTTCACCAACAATCTATGCACCTGTAATTGACACCCTGAAGTCTCGTCCACTTACTATTTCTACACCCCATCTGTCCTGGACAACACAAACAACACCATCTAACTATACCTATCCATGTGTGAGCAATAACCTATATATGAGTGTATGTAAGGACCTGTACTGATTGGCTAGACAGAGGGACCGAGCTAGTAAAGATATGCAGTAGGTAAGGGTGATAAAGGATAATGAAGGAAACATACTCACAAGTGAGGAGAGTGTGTTGAGCAGATGGAAAGAGTACTTTGAGGGGCTGATGAATGAAGAGAATGAGAGAGAGAGAGAGAGAGAATGTTGGATGATGTGGTGATAGTGAATCAGGAAGTGCAACGGATTAGCAAGCAGGACAGCTATGAAGAGGATGATGAATGGAAAGGCTGTTGGTCCAGATGACATGCCTGTGGAAGCATGGGGGTGTTTATGTGAAATGTCAGAGGGGTTTTTAACCAGATTGTTTAATGAAATCTTGGAAAGTGAGAGGATGCCTGAGGAATGGAGAAAAAGTGTTTTGGTACCAATTTTTAAGAATAAGGGCGATGTGCAGAGCTGTAGTAACTACAGAGGGATTAAACTGATCAGTCATAGTATGAAGTTATGGGAAAGAGTAGTGGAAGCTAGGTTAAGAAGGTAGGTGATGATTAGTGAGCAGCAGTATGGTTTCATGCCAGGAAAAAGCACTAGAGATTCGATGTTTGCTTTGAGAGTGTTGATGGAAAAGTACAGAGAAGGTCAGAAGGAGTTGCATTGTGTCTTTGAGAACATAGAGAAAGCAAATGACAGGGTGCCTAGAGAGGAGTATAAATAAGTCAGGAGTGTCAGAGAAGTATGTAAGAGTGTACAGGATATGTATGAGGGTAGTGTGACAGTGGTGAGGTCTACAGTGGGAGTGACGGATGAGTTTAAGGCAGAAGTGGGATTACATCAAAGATCAGCTCTGAGCCCTTTCTTATTTGCAATGGTGAAGGACAGGTTGACAGACAAGATCAGAAAGGAGTCCCGGTGGACTATGATGTTTGCAGATAACATTGTGATCTGTAGTGAGAGTGGGGAACAGGTGGAGGAGACCCTGGAGAGGTGGAGATATGTTTTCGAGAGAAGAGGAAGGAAGGTCAGCAGGACTAAGACAGAATATATGTGTGTGAATGGGAGAAAGAATAGAGGAATGGTGAGGATGCAGGGAGTAGAGGTGGTGAAGGTGGATGAGTTTAAATACTTGGGATCAGTAGTTTAGAGTAATAGTGAGTGTGGAAGAGAGGTGAAGAAGAGAGTACAGACAGGATGGAGTGGGTGGTAAAAAGTGTCAGGAGTGATTTGTGACAGAGTACCAGTAAGAGTGAAAGAGAAGGTTTACAAGAGGGTAGTGAGACCAGCTATGTTATATGGGTTGGAGACAGTGGCATTGACAAAAAGGCAGGAGTCAGAGCTGGACGTGGTAGAGTTAAAGATGTTAAAATTTGCACTGGGTGTGATGAGGGTGGATAGGATTAGGAATAAATATATTAGAGGGTCAGCCCAGGTTGGAAGGTTTGGAGACAAAGCCAGAGAGGCAAGATTACTTTGGTTTGGATATGTGCTGAGGAGGGATGCAGAGTATATTGGGAAAAAGATGCTAAGGATGAAGCTGCCAGGTAACATGAAAAGAGGAAGGCCTAAGATAAGGTTTATGGATGTAGTGAGAGAGGACATGCAAGTGGTTGGTGTGACAGAGCAAGATGCAGAGGACAGGAAGAAATAGAAATAGATGATCCGCTGTGGTGACCCCTAACAGGAGCAGCCGAAAGAAGATGTACATGTGTGTGTGTGTGTGTGTGTGTGTGTGTGTGTGTGTGTGTGTGTGTGTGTGTGTGTGTATGTGTATATATATATATATATATATATATATATATATATATATATATATATATAGAGAGAGAGAGAGAGAAAGATATGTAGATATATAGATATATGTATGTGTGTGTGTGTGTGTGTGTGTGTGTGTGTGTGTGTGTGTGTATGTGTGTGTGTGTGTGTGTGTGTGTGTATATATATATATATATATATATATATATATATATATATATATATATATATATGTATTATATAGTTTGTGTATATGTATGTATATGTATGTATATGTGTGTGTATGTATGTGTATGCATATATATGTATGTATACTCTTGCATGTATATTTGGAAAAGTTAAACATTTATATATTCTTATTCAAGTGTGAAATATCTTGCAATGCTCAACCAGGTTCTTATCTACTCTCACTGTATATTCTGTACACTTGTATTTTCAACCAAAAGAGGGAATATCCTCTTATTGTATACTAACAGCTGCAAAGTCCACAATCTGTATACTACTTCTACTCTGTAATGTCTCTCTTGTAAATTTTTCTTCTTTCTGTAAACTTATGGAGTTTTTCTCCCCAGGACTCCACTGAAAATGGACACTTGTTGTCCAGTCGGACTATCATGGCAAACAAATGTTAAATACATTTTAAATAAATAAACTAAAAATACCTGTTCCCAGATAAAACAGAAAACATTGCATTTCAGTATTACCCACTGAAGAAATATAAACAAGTCCAGATATTTGAAATATGAACAACAGAATTGTTTGGTTGTAATATATTACATTCACACACAAAGCAAGGCTGGATGCAAAACAAGGGAGTGTACCAGTAGCAACATATCCTTGTTTGTGCCAAAACAGAAATGCAGATTTGCTCCCACACCACCAAAAGAACAGGCAAATGATACATTTTGTTAACAACCCATGAGTGATATGCTAAAAGTGCTATCAAATGAACTGTCCCTGAAACATGTGATGCATATAGATAACAGTAGCATTTCCTAATTAATATATTTATATAAATATGAAACAGATGTTTCTTAAATGCAAGGATACCTTTTCAAATTCAGTAGTCTTCTGTGCAGATATATCCCAGAGTAATAGCCTCTTCTGTGTTTTCCACATAAACAAGTCTCCTCACCTTCCAGTTCCCTAGCTACATGGTTGCCTTTTTATAATGTAGATTCAGGGCTGTTAGCACAGTGAATATGCAAATGAGGTGTGAACTCATTAGAACTGCTGAATCTGAAACTTTTGACTTCCTGTAACAGATAAAAACATAGTGCAGACATTCCCTCAATATTGCAACTGTGAATGATTACTGGTAGGAAGAAGGAAAGAACAACAGCAGTGCAGACTGCCATAACTCCAGTGGGTGTGTCAGGTAAGACTTACAAAGTGAATAGCAGTAATTTTACCATGATTGGACATTTAAGTAAGCAGCACACAATTCACAGATTCTGTTCATTAACATCCAACCTCCCCTTCATGTGTTGATCACTGTATATTGTTGCCATTTAATAGCCTTACCCATTTTAAGGACAAATATATTGAATGTCTTACAGACTACATGTCTCAGATTACTGGTCAGATAAAGGATGACCAACAAACATAGAGAGGTAATATAGAGCTGCAGTTTTGCAAACAATAGTCAAAATGGCTGTGTAATCACTCAGTGCACTACATCTAAAATGAATACATGTACAAATGACTATGTGGTTTCTTAGTACTGTGGTTGATGTTGCAGTTGGTTGTGTGCAGAATGATTTCAGCTCCCTGCTGCAAAGCTTTTTGTGTGGCAAAGAGGGATAAGGCACCCTTACTGTGTTCTGAAGGTTCATTGGAGTGAGAGTTCAAATCCGGACCTATGAAGGAATATTTCATGTGTACTAAGAAACATTTTGTAGTGTTTATATCATAGATTGTTTTTCATCATTTCGACTACTTTTACTTTTTATTTATTTATTTATTTTTTTTTTTTGGCCATTGATTGTGTGCAACTCAGTGCCAACAAGGGAAACAGAGAAAATTAATGACAGGTTTGGCAGTGCTTATCTTGTTCGTGTGATGCTAAGCAGTGTGCAAACTAGACTTCTGGCCCACACAGGAAGTGGACAGAACACCTGCAGAACACCTGTAGGCAGATCATCTGTAAAAGTGCATAGGTCAAAAACAATACTTTGTTGCAATTTTTGTTTTCCATTGCATAACACCACTAAGCAGCATTGCATGGCAGCTAGCAAGGTTACCCAACAGCTGCAGTCATTGACCACCTGCAGACAGGGCACTTGCAGCCTACTGTTGAAAATGGATGCATTCAATTTTGCTGGGCACCAAGCAAACACTCTAAGTGGCATTGTGTGGTGGTTACCACGGATAACTTAAGAATGAGTAGGACATTTTGGAACTCTCATGTAACTACTCCTGTGGCATCAGGTGTAAGTGTAGGGCTGGAGTACAGATGGTCCTGGTTCTAGTACAGGGTGTGTGATCTATTTGTACTGCTGTGACAGTGCAGTTTATAGCAATGAACTGTAAAATAGACAAGTGTTATTTCAACAGTCTTGTGGCAATAGGTATAAGTGTAGGACTGCCATATACCTGGTCCTGGATTCTAATACCAGACATTCCAGACAGTATTACTGCTGTTCCATTTCCCATTATATTCACTCTCACTTATAACACTTTAGATAGTGGTGCTGATATGAATTATATGCATGAGAGATAAGACATCCTTAGGGTGTTTTTAGATGTATGACTGAGGCTATATGTCTACTATATTTCTGTAAGCATAATTATGCTATCTACTTGTATGGCCTTCACAATTAAATAGGACACATACACAACTGGCTCTATATACAAGAACTTTGTTAGGTTAAAACCATACATGTGTAACACCTCAAACTGTCAGCTGTATTTAAGAATGATCCCTAACTATGGCTGAGCAGTACTTTTTCTGTGGCAAAGATGGAAAATCAATGCCGTGGAAGTAAATGTTTTTTCCCTTATGCCTAGGTTTGTATCTCACACTTTAAAATCAATTGTATTATTGTATAAAACCAAAAATAAATGTATCAGGTAATGACATTTATGCCCCCAGTGCATGGAGGCAAACTTAACTCAACTAACGGTCATCTTCTACTTTTCAGTACATATTTCCAAGCTAAATCATCAGGCACCCCTCAAACTAAGGTCATGTGGGAGATTAACATTCCTATTTCAAATATTTATGTCATGCTTGGCCCTGCTGCATTCAGCTTAAAATCACACAAACCCAGTTGGCATCATTGCTCTGGTTTGTGCACTACTGGTAAATGCAATAACAGAATTGGTGGGAAAGCACAATTTTCCATTGCTCTATGTTGGGTGTTAAACATGGCTGGAGTTAGTGGGGAATCTGCTAAGTTTAGGGTGCAGAGGTGGGGTGTCCAGGAGTCCAGGATATTTATTTGACTCCTGGTAAATTGCCACATCCAAAGGCTTCTGCACATGAACTATTCTGGCTTCCAGACAAGTCTGAGGTATGGAGTAGTTTTTCTTAGGTTGAATCGAGTGCTACTGGTATCCTATACACTGGAGAACAGAGTAGGCATTATTTTAATGAATTATTTAGGTGCAAAAGGGATACCCTCAAACTTTGGTTGAATGAATTTAAGACTGTGGGCATTCCACAGCTGTGTAACTATGATAATAAGGGAGAATTTCTAATACTTAGAAAGCTAAATGTAGGCAAGACTGGTATGCATAATGCTCTTCTGTTCTTTCCCAAGCTAATACCAACATAGAGTTTAAAAGTCAGTCCTATACTGCTCAACTGGTGAGACTGAAGGAAGCAAGCTGTATGTATGCAGCACAAGAGAAGTATTATTGTAGCTTTAAAAGTTAAAGATAGAATTTTGAGTTTTTTATACAGTTGTAGCAAATTAAGCTTGCATATCCTAACTATAACAGCAAGTATGCATGCATTAGTCAATAGCACAAACCATCTTTCGGAGTCAAATATAAGACTGTAGTCAGAGATTCTGGGTTCAGATACCACAAGTAAACAGTAAACAGTACTGCATTTCTTTAATAATGATCATCTTCTTTCGGCTGTTCCAGTTAATGGTCGCCACAGTAGATCATCTGTTTCCATTTCTTCCTGTCCTCTGCATCTTGCTCTGTCACACCAACCACCTGCATGTCCTCTCTCATCACATCCATAAACCTTATCTTAGGCCTTCCTTTTTTCCTGTTACCTGGTAGCTTCATCCTTAGCATCTTTTTCCCAATATACTCAGCATCCCTCCTCAGCGCATGTCCAAACCAGCATAATCTTGCCTTTCTGGCTTTGTCTCCAAACCTTCCAACCTGGGCTGACCCTCTAATATACTTATTCCTTATCCTGTCCACTCTTGTCACACCCAGTGCAAATCTTAACATCTTTATCTCTGCCACATCCAGCTCTAACTCCTGCCTTTTTGTCAGTGCCACTATCTCCAACCCATATAACATAGCTGGTCTCACTACTCTCTTCCCTTTCACTCTTACTGGTACTCGTCTGTCACAAATCACTCCTGACAATCTTCTCCACCCACTCCATCATGCCTGTACACACTTCTTCACCTCTCTTCCACACTCACCATTACTCTGAACTATTGATCCCAAGTATTTCAAC
The DNA here is from genome assembly GCF_019279795.1 of Protopterus annectens. Classification (NCBI taxonomy): domain Eukaryota; kingdom Metazoa; phylum Chordata; order Ceratodontiformes; family Protopteridae; genus Protopterus; species Protopterus annectens. The sequence continues at coordinate 1,029,805,301 of NC_056730.1, forward strand.
TCATCCACCTTCGCCACCTCTACTCCTTGCATCCTCACCATTCCTCTATCCTCCCTCTCAATCACACTGCATTTATGTAATACTATTATAATATTTATACTAAATTAAACTCAATACAATTGGCATAAATGCCCTTCTGTTAACTGCAATCTGTATAATTGGAACAAACATATCTGCAATATATATGCACATTTCAAAGATTACTTTCAACAATTTGTAGTTATAGTGTGTATTTGTTAGGATGTATACTTAAATGTAATACTTCAGATAAAATAGTTGTAATACTTGTGTTAATGCATTATACGTCACATATGATGGTACTAATTATATCTCTTTTTTCTGTCACCCCAGCCATTCTCTCTCTTTTTTTATTTTATAATATGTGTTTTCAGAATGTCTCCATGTCATCCATCTATACCAAATTATGGAATGCTATACAACACAGCAAGGTAGGGCAGCCCCAGAGGATCAGCCTGTTCTCAATTCATTAGCTCCAGCACCAATGCCCAGCATGTCTGGGAGCCAACCTGTCAGCACTGGCTCTGATGCCTCTGCACTACCTGTGCTGTCAAGTAGTACTGGCTCAGCAGCTGGTGCAGTGGTACCCTCTGCCAGCAGTGGGGGAGGTGGTGATTTCATCACCTGCTGGGAGATGCCAGGGTTGGTGCATAGGGATGTGCACTACATCATTGATGTATGCCTACACCAGCTGGAGAGGCTGCTCTCCCTCATAGTCTGTAGGAGGAGAAGATGTTAAGCACTCCAGCCACCAGCAACTAAGGGGAAAGTGATGACAGGCCAGTGGATGAGTACTCAATTCTCACTGTCTCCTTTTTTGATGGGTATGAGCCTGTGTTGTCCCCTCCCTCACCCCAATCGTGGTGTCCCCCAAACGTTTGTGTCCCTCACCATCCCTGTATCTTGTCTTGTCTTGTTTGTTTGCATTTGCTTCCTCACTTACCCAACTTACCTGACCCAGAAATACCTACATCCCTTATGAAGCATTTCTATCTTACTGAATTAAAAAGAGAAAAATAGGCACATCTCCCACAAAAAAATATATATATATATCATCCCACACATAGCTTTCTTATCGTGCACATGTCTTCTTGACACATTTAATTCAGTCCAACTGGCTATACAACGTGATTATATTCTTGTCACCCCTCTCTCTGGAAGGGACAGTCCAAATTCAGCTAATAATCGACACATATCAGTTTTTACTATTAAAAAATGGATAGCTATAGTTCTTGCCTCCCTCCCTCCTGCAAATTCCTGTATTGCTTTCCCTTTGTTCTTCCCCCTGTTTGCTTCCCATTTCACCACTTTCCTATCTACCCTATTTTAACACCTATAATCTGGTCACAAAACAGAATCACACACAACAGACATACATTGCAGAAAAAGCAATGGATCCATTCACTTTCTGACCTCTGTGTTTGCGCAGAGTTTAGCATTGTGCACCAGTGCCAACTGATGGTGAGTGGCTCTGCAATGCTGCACTTACCCCCATACAATGCTGCTTAATCCTGCTGCACTAAGTCAACACACAGTAACACATGCTGATTGTACTATAAAGAATAATGTCATTTCATTATTGCTGTTAATTTAAAAGTGTTAGATACACCTGAATTTGAACCCAGTATTATCTGGGCTCAGAAAGAAATGTGCCACTGCATTTACACCTGCTGCCACAGAGTTAACTAAGCAGCAGGTGTGTATTATACACTAATCATAGATGACTCAATAGTGAGGCACACAGATGTCCCACTCACTAGGTTGAATAAGGAGAAGATAGCACTCAGCTATCTATCGGGTGCCAGAATCCGACACATAACACACACACTCAGGTCACTCCGCAACAAGTACAAGTATGTCTCTGTCGTTGTCCATGTGAGTGTGAATGACCTGAGATGCACCTCCCTGGAGTACATGAAAAGAGAAATTGTGGAGCTCTCGGATTATGTGGCCCAGGCAGGTATGGCCCTAGCCCTGAGCAGTATACTACCATCATCCAGAATGATACCCCAGCACAAAAAAAAAAATGATTGACTTCAACAATTGACTAAGTGTCTGGTGTCATTCTAAGGGGATCCAGTATCTGTCTTGGGATGACATGATTGACAGACCTTGATGCTTTGCCAGAGATGGCCTGCATCTATCACCCCTGGGATTCTGGGTACTGGCTAAGGATCTTGCAACCCCTATAGTGCCTTTTTTAGGTGGTGTTCCACAGACCAAATTACCACTGTAACAGCTATAAATAAATGCTATCTGAGGGTCATGCTGCTCAATGCTAGAAGTCTAAATCTGAAGATGCACTCGCTCAAAGCACTCCTCAAAATGGAGAACATCGACATTTGTGCTGTAACACAGACCTGGTTTAAAGCAGCAGAAAGCACCCCTTCACTACCAGGCTACAACTCATTCAACACCTTTCGGCCCCAAAACATGGACCGTAGCTCCAAAGGTGGTGGTGTCTCCATATTCATAAAGGATATGCACACCTCCAGACTAGTAGCTCAGCATAACGCATCTGAGATACTTCAGGTACAACTAACATTGGGTAAGATGGTGATCCAGGTCATAGCCTGCTATAGTTCCCCAACTATGTCCCTAGACTCTCATGCCATGTTTCCAAGTATCCCGGAATATATCAAGGTTCAACCCAACACTCTCATACTAGGAGACTTCAATTACCCCTTCATCAACTGGGAGAACTACTCAAGCACCAATACATTGGCCCAACGCTTCCTGCAATTCATCAGTTCCAGTGCCCTGGACCTGCTCATTCTGACCCCCACTAGAAAAAGCAACATCCTTGACCTGGTTATTACTAATATGTTGACCGTTGCTCTACAACAGTAGTCAATTCCAGTCCATAAGATCTGACCATAAACTAATCACCATGGAAATTCACATCTCACCCACACACACACCCCCGCAAAAGTAACCACCTTGAAAAAACTTCTCCAAAGCTGACTTTGGGCTCCTAAAAACAGAGGTAGCTAACTTCATAGCACCCATGCCAATGGAAAATAGCTGCATGACTGCCGAATCATACACCAATTTACTGTACGAACATGTACATAAATGCATGGAACTAGCCATACCCAACAGAACCAAGATGCTCTCTTCCAAAAACAGGAAGCCAATCTGGTGGTCCTCTGCCATTACACCTCTACAACAGAAGGAAGAAAGTGTTGCAGAAAAAGGTGAAGTCTAAAGACTGGAAAAACTCCCTTATTAGCCTCAACAAAACGTTGAGATCCCTCATCAAATCCTCTAAAGCCAGCTATGAAGGTAGAATTGCAGAAGACACTCTATTCCAGAGCATGGTCAGTCTCTGGGTGAAGAACCTGTCCCTCCATAATGTTCTGTTGATTGTAGTAATGAGGTTGAGATCTCTGGAATGTGTGGTGTGGCAGGATTGGGATTTCTTTAAATGTAGCATTTCTAACAGATCTGGGCCAGGCATGGCTTTGTAAGTCAAGCAAAGATCTCCTCTAAGTAGGCAATATGAGACAGAGAATAGCTGGAGTCTTTTGAGTCTGTCCATGTAGGACATGTGTTTAATGCCTAGGATCCTCTTCGTGAGGTACTTCTGTGGCCTCTCCAGCTGTTGCACATGTCTAATGAAGTATATGCCAAATGGGGCATTATACTCAATGATTGGTCTAATGAGGGAAGAGTAGAGAGAGACAATGACCTCTTTCTTCCTGGATGCAAAATCCTTGGTAATGAGCTGTGCCACATAGAAGGACTTTCTGACCACAGTGGCAATGTGGTGGTTGAAGGAGAAGTGGCTGTCAACCTGTATCCCCAGAGTTCCCATCAATGTAGTTATTAGTGGGAATTGAGTTTTTACTGAAAGAGATGATGACACATTTTTGGCATTAAACTTAAGGCCATGGTTTTGACAACAGTCATTGGTCTCAGTGAGGCCTTTCTGTAGGATATCTCCATAATTTGGGGAGTTAATAATGTCTCCCAGTTTGCAGTAGTCAGTGACCTTGATCAGCCAGAGTCCCATTGTGTTGGCCTAGACTTCTGAGAAGGAGATGCCAAACAGGAGAGGACCCAGAACCAATCCCTGTGGGACTCCACTCATAACTGGTTGGCAGTCTGACTTGGAGTCCACTACCTTCACACTGTGTGTTCTATCAATGAGCCAAATTGCAACCCACCTAGTGATATAGGAGCTGATGCCTAGTTTGGTGAGTTTGTCAATAATTACTGAGTGAGGAATGGTATCTAAGGCTTTGGCCAGATCAGGGTAGGTTGTATGCACTGCCTTACTTTCATCCACAGCCCTGGTGACTGACTCAAAGAAGTCAACCAGGTTGAGCAGGCATGATCTCCCTTTCACAAAGCCAAATTGCATGGGGTCTAGAATTTGGAGATTTCCTATATCTTTTTTAATCAGGACCATGATGAAGCACTCCATAGCTTTACATATCAGACTTGCCTGGCTAATGGGCTGATATTTCCCAGGGTCTGTAGTCACTCCCCCTTTATGGAGAGGGATGACTGTAGCAGTGCGCCATTCACTAGGGAATAAACATGAAGTGAGGCTGTGACTGAATAGGGCACACATATGTTGTGCCAGTTCACTTTGTAGTCCATGTAGAACACAGCCAGGGATATTATTGGGTCCTGTGGAAGCTGTATTCTTGGCCTTGGACAATGCAGCTTTAACCTGTGCTGCAGTAATGCTGGGTACCTGGCATTCTTCTGGTATTGTGATTAGTCTTTTATGGGGGGAGAGAGGGGCAAGGTTGGCACTGAATCTGTCGGCCAGTATGTTGGCAATATCTGTTGGCTCAATATAGGAGGTACAGTTGTGCAGTAACTCAGAGCATATCTGGGTATTGCTGTGGAGGTTCTTGATATAGCTGTAGAAGGTTTTGTGATTGTTTTTAGTGTCTGCCACAATTCTGCCTTCATAGCTGGCTTTAGAGGATTTGATGAGGGAATCTCAACTTTTTGTTGATGTTAATAAGGGTTTTCTTCCAGTCTTAGGACTTCACCTTTTTCTGCAACAGTTTCTTCCTTCTTTTGTGGAGTTTATTAATGGCAGGGGACCACCAGATTGGCTTCCTTTTTTTGGAGGAGAGTGTCATGGTTCTGTTGGGTATGGCTAGTTCCATGCATTTATGTACATGTTCAAATAGTGCATTGATGTATGATTCAGCAGTCATGCAGCTATTTCCCATTGGCATGGGTGCTGTGAAGCTTTCCACCTCAGTTTTTAGGAGTCCAAAGTCAACTGTGGAGAAGTTTTTCAAGGATGTTACCATTGCAAGGGGTGTGGGTGAGATGTGGATTTCCATGGTGATTAGTTTATGGTCAGATCTGACCAGGGAGGCATTGACTATTGGTGTATAACAACAGTCGCCAATGTTAGTAATAACCAGGTCAAAAATTTTGCTTCCTCTAGTGGGGTTCAGAATGAGCTGGTCCAGGGCATTGGAACTGATGAATTCCAGGAAGCGTTGGGTCAGTGTATTGGTGCTTGAGTAGTTTTTCCAGTAGATGGAGGGGTAGTTGAAGTCTCCTAGTAAGAGAGTGTTTGGTTGGACCTTGATAGATTCCAGGGTGCTTAGGGACATGGAGTGAGATTCTAGGGGCATGGTTGGGAACCTATAGCAGGCTATGACCTGGATCGCTCTCTTACCCAATGTTAGTTGTACCTGAAGTATCTCAGATGCATTATGCTGGGCTACTAGTCTGGAGGTATGCATATCCTTTATGAATATGGAGACACCACTGCCTTTGGAACTTCAGTCCATGTTTCAGGGCTGAAAGGTGTGGAATGAGTTATAGCCTGGTAACGCAGGGATGCTTTCTGCTGCTTTAAACCAGGTCTGTGTTACAGTGCAAATGACAATGTTCTCCATTTTGAGGAGTGCTTTGAGCAAGTTCATCTTGAGATTTAGACTTCTAGCACTGAGTAATATGACCCTCAAATTGCATTTATTTATAGCTGTTACAGTAGTAATTTGGTCTTTTGAACACCACCTAAAAAAGGCACTATAGGGGTGCAAGAGCCTTAGCCAGTACCTGGAAACCCAGGGGTGACAGATGTAGGCCATCTCTGGCAAAGAATCGAGGTTTGTCAGTCATGTTGTCCCAAGCAGACAGATACTGGATCCCCTTAGAATGACACCAAATACTTAGCCAATTGTTGAAGTCAATCATTTTTTGTTTGTGCTGTGGCATTATTCTGGGTGATGGTAGGATACTGCTAAGGGCTAGGTTTATACCTGCCTAGCCTACATAATCCAAGAGTTCCACCATGTCTCTTTTCATGTCGTCCAGGGATGTGTGTCTCATGTCATTCACACTCACATGGACAATAACAGTGTCATACTTGTACTTGTTTAGTGACCTGGGTGCGTGTGTTATTTGTCAGATTCTGGCACCTGATAGACAGCTGAGTGTTACCTTCTCCTTATTCAACCTAGTCATTGAGACATCTGTGTGCCTCATTATTGACTCAGCTATGATTAGTGTATTGCGCAAGGTGTTTAGCCTTAGGGGCTTAGGTTGAGGGGCACACTGTGAAGGTTAGGCATGTTTCCTGTGGTTTGTGCTGTGTTGTGGTGGTTGAGTGTGTTTCTGTCTTGGAAGTCTCTGCTGTTTGGGTAAATTTCTATTGAGAGCATCCACAAAGGTTGGTGTGTGGTTTGTGTTTTTATGTGAGAGCTGTGATAGTGGGTGTTCTGGAGGGCTATGTGTTCCATGGGGTGTGGTGCAGGTGTTGACCTTCTCTTCTTCACCAGCTAGTCCGGTCTTGGCTGGAGAGTGCATAGCTTCCAATTTGGTGATATAAGTGCATCTCTCACAAGTCTGAGTGTTGTGAGGTTAGAGGAGAGGGTTGTCTGTGTACAAGAGGCAGTTGCTACACTGCCTCAGAATGCCCAAGTGCATCAGGTTAATAGGAGAACACAGAGGGAACTGCCCTTTAATCATGCCAGAAGTGGTGGTCATAACTACTAAGTACTGGAGGTATTTCCATGAAGAGCGATTAGTGCTGGTGGCACTTAAGTGTGCTACAATAATTGCTACAAAAACCTGTTAAAGTGCAAAGCTATTAGGCTATCCGAAGTGCAAGAGAGAAAGAACTAGCAAGATCTAAGGGAAAAATTGAAGAGCAGATATTTTAGCACCAGTAATAATTCACCTCAGCTTGGTGTTGTTGCATGGAGCTTAAACAAGCACGAACCCACGCAAACACGGGCTTTTAAACCAGAAAGTTAAAAGGGATGGAAAAACTGCCCAAATGGCCAGTAACCTACAATTTCTTGGCCAGAAACCACTCCTCTTGTGGTAGATAAGCTACCTAATGCTTACCACCCAAACTGATAAGCTAGAAGGCCTCCCTCCAACATAGAAAGGCTTGTACAAACAGTCCTGCATACAGAAAATCTGTATCTGGACTAGACCAGTTACAAGAAATAAGCTTATAACTTTTTTTTTACAGAAAAGCAACTAAAATAGCAGTAAAAACAATTCAAATGCAGTGCAAACTAGCACACGAGTGTGTAGCAATATTAAAGCAAATACAGTTTAAATAAATGCAATTAAATTAAAAAAGACTAAAAACAGCTGCAGAAGCAGTAAGTTAGCAAAACATCAAGATGGAGATACTAATAGTATCAGAAAACAATGCCAGCAAATATATAAATAATTCATTCGAGCAAAAATTAAGACAGTGTAGACATCACACCCTCTAACCAGACCAGTAGGTATGTGACCTGTGTCCTGGGGTAAATGGTAAGTGGAACGTCCACCAGCATGTCATCACAGTGCTGACTACTTTCTTGTTTGTAACACAACTATTATGTATGTTACACAAGATGCATGTGTGCTACCTGTTTTGGTGATGCACACAGTACATACATAGCTGTTAGACAGCATTACTGGCATGGATAACATTTGTGATAGTGTGAATTGTGCCATATATATCTGCCATGCACACCAATCAGCTAGCCTGTATTGACCATAATTTTGCATACATGTATAGCAGATTCAGACCTCCAGAAGATGTTAGTGACCAGACAGTGTGCGTGATTACACTCATAGAGTGCAGACATGTCATAATAGTTCTATAAGTGTGTTTGTGCAGAATCATCTCTGATCACTCCAAATCACATATGTTATGCCAGAGACGTGATTACTGTGGTATTATTTTGATATTGTCCTTGATTGTGCTTGCTTGTTTTAATGCTGTCCATAAGCCTTTAACTGTGTCCCACTTACTGGAGACTCTGCTGACATTACAGTTATATTCAGCAAATTGGTTTGCGCAGCTTCACAGTATGCACCCTACCCCAGTTGTATGTAACATCACTGATAGAGGTCCTCTGCATTGTTCATGTAAGGATGCTTATATCATACATACATCTTCCCCATTGTTATGTCACCTTGTGTGGCAGTCACACATTACACATTTTCACTTTGCAGTCCCTACTGTAGCATACTGATATGTGACTGGAGTTGTTGCTACAACTGTTTTCCATTGATATGCTCTCATCTGTTGCATATTAGGTTGTTTCCCTTGTCTTCTTTCTTTGTGTTCTTTGCTACAATTCATCTGTGTGTCCCTGTTCAATACACACACTTCCTTTGAGTGTTTATTTTGCATGGTAGTCCATGTACCCTTACAGATCATTTACACAACTTCAATACAGAATGCCAAGAATGAGATTTCACAATACTCTGCACTGTATACACTGTCCTGTAACGTGTTTGGACCATATACATAATTTCATACCTCTCAACTGTCCAGATTTTTACAGAATGCCCAATTTCTTTGCCTTACATATCTTTTGGTGTGTTCCTATAAAACCTGTGGTTTTCTGCCATATCACTGGGATGATCTCGGGACTGATGTCATGCAATAATTACATGCATTTGAGTTTCGGACTTCAAATCCTTCAGAAAATGCATCTTCACCCAAACCCCTTTGTTATTCTAGCATATTTGTAAGTTTAAAATAGCAAATATGTAAAACCTGTCCCTGTGTTGTGCTTTTCCAGATTTCTTGCACTAAGAGACTGAGAGTTGTAAGAAATATTATATGTTAAGCCCTAGTGATCATTGTGGCATTCTGCATAAACCCGCTAACCTACTGTGCTCTGAGTTAAACAGGTTTGTGATCCATGTTGTGCTACATGCTTTTGTTGCCAGCCATGAAAGTGCATTTATTTATGTTTAAACAGGGTGCATGGCATGAATATGCAATTAGCGCTGCAGCTCAAGGTGCATTACTCTGCACACATGTAAACTCCATGTAGGCTTCACGCAAAGCCTACATAGAGTTTACTGAATCCCAGGGTATGTGTGTGTGTGTGTGTGTGTGTGTGTGTGTGTGTGTGTGTGTGTGTGTGTGTGTGTGTGTGTGTGTGTGTGTGTCTGTGGGTGTATGTTTATATTTATAATGTTTCTGTCTATGAGCATATGTGTGCTTGTGCGCATGAAAGCGAGCTGTGTGTCAGTGAGAGAGAGAGCGAGAGAGAAAAAGCACTGGAATCAGCATTCGTTAAGAGGCTTGCATACATCTTGACCTTTTAGCTCAAGATATCTGGATAAAGCCTAAAATAAAAGAGGAAAAAAGGCTCAAAATAGGAAAAGATTTTAAATATTGCTGTTATAAAAATCACAGTGGCTTGAATAAAAAGATTTGTGTTAGCATGCATCTTCTGAAGTGCAAGTGTGTGTGTGTGTGTGTGTGTGTGTGTGTGTGTGTGTGTGTGTGTGTGTGTGTGTGTGTGTGTGTGTGTGTGTGTGTGTGTGTGTGTGTGTCTGTGTATGAGAGAGAGAGAGAGAGCGGTAAAGAGGTCTGCATACCTCTTGACCTTTCAAATAAAGGGGGAGGAAAGGTTCAAAGATGAGAACAGACTTTAAATGTTGTTCTTATAAAATTACAAAGTAGCTTGAATAACAGTATTTTTGTTAACATGAATTTTCTGAAGGAAATAAAGCCTGAAAGTTAAATGTATGTTATTATTTTATTACTTCAATCCCCAATGATGGCAACAAACCATACATTTTAGGAGTAAAGGACCAATTTTTAAAAAATATTAATATATTTTGGATGAAAAATGCTTCCTCCTACACCGTTTATATTTACTACATCAAATTTGAAACATTAGGCGGAGGAACTATTTTATATCAAAATTATATAAAAAATAATATAGCAATAAAAAGTAAGTAAAACAACAATTTTGCAGACATTCATAAGTTCCTAGGTGTGTACTAGGCTAATGGCCTTGGAGCCTTTACAAACCTTGCCCATAGACATGCCATGGCATCATGCCACCCGATGTTAGTTCCCAGTGCCTCTATCAATTAGAGCCACTGGAGTGATCCCTGGGGTGAACTTTTTATTTCCCATCCACCCATCAAGATTCCTCTTGAAGAGGGCCAGTGAGGTGCTCTGCTTGACATGTATGGGAAGTCTATTCCAGAGCATGGGCAGTCTCTAGGTTATGAACCTGTCCCCAGCATGTTCTGTTGATTGTGATAATGAGGTTGAGGTCTCTGGAGTGTGTGGTGCGGAGGGATTGGGATTTCTTTAGATGTAGCATTTCTAACAGAGCTGGGTCAGACATGGCTTTGTAAGTCAAGCAGAGACTGCCTCTTACTAGACGATATGAGACAGAGAATAGCTGGAGTTTTTTGAGTCTGTCTGTGTAGGACATGTGTTTAAGGCCTAGGATCCTCTTCGTGAGGTACTTTTGTGGCCGTTCCAGCTGTTGCATGTATCTAGTGAGGTGCATGCCAAATGGGGCATTATACTCGATTAGATGCCTTATGAGGGAAGAGTAGAGAGAGATGATGAACTCTTTCTTCCTGGATGCAAAACCCTTAATAATGAGATGTGTCACATAGAAGGACTATCAGACCAAAGTGGCAATGTGCTGGCCGAAGGAGAGGTTGCTGTCAACCTGAGTCCCCAGATCTTTTATAATGTCTTTAGTGTTCAGTGGGCTCCCATCGATGTGGTAATTAGTGGGAACTGAGTTTTTCCTCAAGGGGGGTGATGACACATTTTTTGGCATTAAGCTTAAGGCCATGGTTTTGACACCAGCCATTGTTCTCAGTGAGGTCTTTCTTTAGGATGTCAACATCACTTAGAGAGTTAATAATGGGTCCCAGCTTGCAGTCATCTGTGAACCTGGTCAGCCAGAGTCTCTCTGTGTTGGCCTGGACTTCTGAGAAGTAGATGCCAAACAGGAGAGGATCCAGGACCGATCCCTGTGGGACTCCACTCGTGACTGGTTGGCAGTCTGACTTGGAGTCCACTAGTTTCACACTGTGGGTTCTGTGTGCCAATTTGCAATCCACCTAGTGATATAGGGGTTGATGCCTAGTTTAGGTGAGTTTATCAATAATTCCTGAGTGGGGAAATTCACTAATACCCTCCAGGGTGTGTGTTATTGTGAAAATAATGCCCTTCCAGGGGTGTAGAGGCCCTCTGCCTGTGGCATTGGGCCTCAGAACACCCATGGTGGGCATTATTTCTACAATAACATACACCCTGTTGGACATTATTGTTTGCTTATTACACACCCAAAAACATCTGGCTTTTGTTCTTTCTCTCACTCAAAAACATACATCCTGGCTGAACAGCCCAGTCAGCATTGTAAATAGAGAAATCACAATAGAAAGAATACCATCTGAAATTCATATTCTCCATGCCACCATCTGGAGACTGCATTAAGAAAACTTCATATTCTGCCACATAACACTAAACTGCTCTCTGAAGCAGAATAATAGAATGCAAAAAATGAAAAACAACTCACAGATCTCAGTGCTGTGAGCATTCATATAAATAGCTCCACAGACACACAAAAAGTACCTGACAATCTTATCAGCACCTGCACAACAAAACAAAAATCAAAAACAAAAGCAAAAAAAAAAAAAAAAATGAAAATGCAGACACCACATATAAGGCACCACCATGAATTCTCATTACTATTAGTCTTGGTAAGCCTAGCCATGTACACCCAGTATAATGCTAGAGAAACCCAATATAACGGATCTTGCCAAAACTCACTGTCTTAGTTAACGACTGCCCATATCTAGGAGGGTCATAGGTGAAATCCCCTGCAGGAATTTATGGTTTCTCATCCAGTCATTCAGGCTATGCTTAAACAGGGTTTGATGTAAATTGGTAGCCTATTCCAGAGGAGCAACAAGCTCTAAGAGACATATCAGTCTGTCCAGCAGGTCCTATTTCTGTTGCAGGTGAGGTTAAGGTCCCTGCATTGGGTGACCCTTGTCCCATTTGACTTTTGGATGTGCAGCATTTCCATTACGTTTGGATCCAAGATTGCTCTGTAGGCCAGCCATAAGTCTCCTGTAAGCAGTCTGTATGCTACTAAATATAATGACAGCGACTTCAGTCTGTTAATGTATGACATGCCGGAGACCCTGAATTTTCTTGGTTAGAAATCTCTGAGGTCTCTCAAGTTGCTGCAGGTGCTTGATAAGCTACATACCAAAGGAAGCATAGTACTCAATTATTGGCCTGATGAGGGTCGAGTACAGGGGAGTATGACCTCTTTCACTATTGAGGCAATGCCTTTGCTAATGAGGTGTGCAATGTAGAATGCTTTCCTTACCACAGTAGATACATGGTGGTCAAAGTTTAGGCTACAGTCAACTTGTATTCCCAAGTCTCTCTCTACTGAGTTGTTACTTAAGGTATTATTATGTATATGATAGCCAAAAGGGATATCGTTTTTACCGAATTGAATGGTAATGCATTTTTTCTAGCATTGAGTTTGAGTCTATGGCTTTGGCACCAGTCACTGATTTGTGTAAGTCCCTTTTGAAGTATATTGACATTGTTTGGGGATTCAATGACTGTACCTAATTAGCAGTTGCCACCAAACTTAGTCAGCCACAGGCCCCCTGTTTTGGCCTGAACTTCTAAGAAGTATATTCCAAACAATAGGAGGCCCAGTACTGACCACTGTGGAACCCCACTGGTAACAGGTCTGCTGGTTGAGGTAAAGTCCCCAACTTTGACTGCATGTGATCTGTCGATGAGCTAGTCAGCAACCTACCTGATGACATAAGGGCTGATACTTAACTGGGAAAGTTTATCAGTGATGGCCAAATGTTGGATTGTGTTGAAGGCCTTGGCTTAGTTAGGGTAGGCTGCATGCACAAATTTTCCTTCGTCTATGGCTCTGGTGATGTTTTTGAAGAAGGCACCAGGTTTAACAGGCATGATCTGCCTTTGACAAAACCCAGCTGTGTTGGATCTAGGGTTTGGAGATCACCTATTTCCTTATTTATAAGGTCCATGATGATTCATTTCATGGCCTTGCAGATAAGGCTGTTAAGCTTATGAGTCTGTAGTTCCCAGGGTCTGTTGCTCTACTCCCTTTATGAAGGGGGATGACGGTTGCTGTTTTCCATTCAGCAAGGACAAAACCAGTACTCAGGCTATGGTTGCTAACTCATGTTTCAGACCATTTAAAATGCAACCTGGGATGCCATCCAGTCCCATAGAGGCTGTGTTTTTGGCCTTGGAGAGAGCATTAATGACTTGCTTTTTGGAGATGCAAGGTGGGTGAGATGTAGAAGGCATGCTTTGTGGAATGTTTGCAGGGCACAGGTGGTGTGAAATATTTTCACCAAACCTATCAGCTAATAGGTTAGCTATTTTCACAGGATTAGTGTGTGTGTGATGCAATCCACAGCTAGTTCCGCACATGTCTGGGTCCTACCTTTTAGGTTATGGATATAGCTGAAGAATGCTTTAAGATTATCCTTAGCTATGGTTGCTAAATTTATTTCCAAAGTTACCCTTAGAGGATTTTACAAGTTGTCTTATTTGTTTGTTCAGGCAGAGGAGGGTGTTCTTCTAGTGATGGAACCTCTCTTTTTTTTATTCTTACACAGCAACTTATTTCTCTTGTTATATAACTTACTAATGCTAGATGTCCACCAGGGAGGCTTGATTTTCTCTTGAGGCTCTTGTTTGGTCCTATCATCAGGTACAGCAGTGTCAATACATTTGTATAAGTGATTGTTCAGTGTACCTTAGAATCGTTGTCAATGCCATCTGTGGGAACAGGAGCTTGGGAATTATTTATGCCATCCCTTAGGAAGGTATAATTAGCTTTGGTGAAAATGTTTAGTCTGATTTCACCCAAGAGAGGTTCAGGTGTTATAGCTACTTTAAATGTGACTGATTTGTGATCAAATTTAACCAGTGAGGGTCCTGTACTTGTGGTGGTGCAACAGTCACCCATGTTGGAGAGGACTGGGTCAAGAATATTTTAGCTCCTTGTGGGGTTGCATACAATTTGTTTCAGGGCATTAGTGTTAACAAAGTCCAGGAACCTTGGTGTGAGCATGTTGGTGCTTGCATAAGTTTCCCAGTCAATGGAGGGATAGTTAAAATGTCTCATGACTAGAGTGTTTGTTGTAATTTGATTGACTCTATTAGATCCAAATAAGCAGCATGGGTATCATGGTTCATTGAAGGGGCTATAAAAAATAATGACTTGAAAGGGGGTCTTACCCACAGTTAGTTGAACATGGAGTAACTCCATGAAGTTTTCCTGTTTTTCTAGTCTAGAGGTGTATTTACCTAAGAAGAAAATAGATACTCCTCCTCCTCCTTTGGTTCTCGCATGTTCATTTTGCAGTCTGAAAGTATGGAAGGCATTGTAGCTTTGCAAGGCCGGGGTACTTTCTGTGGCACTGAACCATGTTTCTTTGACTGCATAGATGTCAGCATCCTCTAAGGAGAGGAGTGCTTCCAGAGAGTGCAGTTTCTGATTTAAACACCTAGCATTTAGCAGCATAACCTTTAATTTATTTGAGAGTGATATTTTCATGTCGGAAATTTTGTTCTTGAGACCTTGCCTAAAAAAGGCACTATGGGGGAGTCAAGTGCCTTAGCCAGTAACTGGAAGCCTAGAGGTGACAGGAGAAGACCATCTCTGGCAAAGAAGCATCGTCTATCAACCATGTCATCCCAGGCTGAGAGCAAATGAATCCCCTTAGAATGACACCAGAAACTAAGCCAATTGTCGAACTCAATAATTTTTTGTTTATATTGTGGTATCATCCTAGTTGAGGGTAGAATGCTGCTCAAGGCTAGGGACATACCTGCCTGGGACACATTTTCAGAAAGCTTAATCATGTCTCTCTTCATATAGTTCAGTAAGTTGCATCTCAAGTCATTCACACCAACATGAACTATGATGTAGTCTTAACGGTACATGTTGTTAAGTGTCTTGAATGCATGTGTGATCTGACAGATCCTGGCATCCGATAGATAGCTGACCGTAACCTTTTAGTTGCCCAGCCGGTGAGTGGGACATCTGTGTGTCTCACAATAGAGTCACCCATGACTATACAACTTTGGTTTAGGTGTGCTTTGCCTTAGGGGCGTATTTGGTGAGAGACTGATTCTTGTGTTTTTATGTGTACTGAATGCTATAGGTGATGTATCAGACAACAGAAGATGTATCAGTCAATAGAAGAGCAACAAAGTTCATAAATGTAATGACATTATTTACAAAATATTTTTTAATCTTAAATAATGTCATTGCATAGTAGTTATACTCTACTCCTGTGTGTGGCTAATGCAGGATTAACCCATGTTTGCTTTGTTCAGTCTTGCCAGCTGTGGGTATTTCCTCTATTACTCACAAACAGTGTTAGAATATTGCTAAATTTTATATCATATCATCTAATGTTATGCCAAACTGCAAACTGCATAATGATTCATATTTATTTATGTATTTGTTTTATAATCTAGTTCATTAAGCCAAGAGCGGAGAGCACCCCGGCCTTACCTGGTTACTCATCCTATCATACATTCAGACTCTAAACTGTGAGCAATAAAGCCAAAGGAGGTGGAGTTTCAATATACGTTAAAGACATACACACCTTCAGGATGGTCAAAGAGTATGACGCACAGGAGACACTCCATGTGCAGTTAACCACTGACAAGACCTCTATTCAAATCATAGCTAGCTACCAGCCCACAAATCTGACTCAAGATGCTCAATCTGCCTATTTGGACCTGTTTGAATCTATCAAGATTCAACCCTTTACCCTGATCCTGGGTGACTTTAACTTCCCAAACATAGAGTGGAAGAACTACTCATGCCAGAACACAAGTGCCCAGAAATTCCTTGATTTTGTCAATGCAAATGCCTTGGAACAGCTAGTCGATACCCCCACAAGAGGTGATAATATCTTGGACTTGGTATTAACCAACATGAGTAACCACTGCAGCACCCCTATAGTATCATCCTCCCTGTTACGATCTTACCACAAAGCAGTCACTTTCGAAGTCACAATCTCCCCCAACCCCCCTCTAGCTAGGATCAGACAAAAAAACTTCTCCAAATCTGATTACTACCTCCTGAGGGATGGTATAAACAGCTTCACAGCCCCCTCTCCCTCTGTAGGAACTGGGACCAGTATCCAAAACTACACCAATGCACTAACAAACATTTATATTGATGCATGGAATCAGGAATACCCAGTAGGACTAAATCATCTTCCACAAGGAAGAGTAAACCTGTCTGGTAGACATTGCAATAAATAAACTCTGTAACAAAAGGAAAAATTGCTGTCCAAGACCAAGAAGGAGCAGGTTCCCAATTGGAAGCAATGTCTCCTTAGCCTGAATGAGCAAATAAGAGCACTAGTGAAATCCTCCAAAGCAAACTTCAAGTCCAAATTGGCCACATCTACAAGACACAATCATAAGGCCTTCTTCACATATGTCTGCAACCTCAAAGGAAGCACCTAGATCTGTTCAGAAATGGTGGTCAAGGACACCACATATGCAAATGCAGTAGATATAGCAAACTTGCTGGCTGACAGATTCACTGAAAACCTTTCCCTCTTTCCCCCCATCAGTAAATCAGGACATCCCCAGTACCTGTCCCCTTCCCCTTATATCTAAGGAACAGGTCAACACTGCTTTCTCAAAGTCAAAAAATACAGCCTCCATGGGACCCGATAACATCCCAGGCTGTATCCTACATGAACTCAGGCAGGAACTTGTAGCACCATTAGGCACCTTATTCAACCAAAGCCTGAGTATTGGCTTCATCCCAGCTGACTGGAGGACAGCCACTGTCATCCCTTTATACAAAGGTGAACCATCCACCGATCTGCGAAATTATAGACCCATCAGCCTGACTAGCCTGATCTACAAGGCCATGGAATGGATTATCATGGACCTCATTTACAAGGACATTGGCAACCTCTAAACACTTGATCCCACACAGTTTGGCTGCAGGTCATGTCTGCTAAATTTGGTCGACTTATTTGAGACAGTTTCCAAAGCCATGGATGAGGGGAAGATGGTGCACACTGCCTACCTTGACCTGGCCGGAGCCTTTGACACTATTCCCCACTTAGGCATAATAGATAAACTCTGTCAACTGGGCATCAATCCATATGTTACCAGATGGGTAGCAAACTGGCTCACTGATAGAACCCACATAGTCAAAATAGGGGAAGCCACCTCAAGCAGTAGACCTGTAACAAGTGGCATACCACAGGGTTCAGTCTTGGGGCCTCTGTTATTTTGATATACTTTTCTGAGGTGCAGGTCAAAACCAATGGGCTATGACTGACCAAGTTTGCAGATGACTGTAAACTGGGTGTTTTCATCATTTCCCCTAGTGATGTGGATATCCTCCATGAGGGTTTTCCTCAGACAAATGACTGGTGCCAGAAACATGGCCTCAAGCTGAATACTACAATATGCATCATCACCCTATTTGGGGAGAGTGACATCCCCACAAATTATCACATTATTAACAATGTCATAAGCATGCAATCAGTCATGAGGGATTTTGGCACCCAGGTTGACAGCAACCTGACATCTGACCACCATGTTGCTTCCATTGTACGGAAAGCCTTCTACATGACCTACCTCATAAGTAAGGGTATCTCATCCCGGGACAAGTAGGTCATACAATCCCTGTATTCTTCCCTTATAAGGCCCATTACTGAGTGCAATGCCCCCTTCGGCATGTACTGTGCAAAGCACATGCAACAGCTGGAGACACCACAGAGGTTCCTCACCAGGAAAATCCAGGGCCTCAAACATCTACCATACACATATAGGGTAGAAGCCCTATCCCTCTACTCAATTTCATACAGACTCCTCAGCGGTGACCTCTGTCTAGCATACAAGGTGATCATTGACCCCACCTTGATGGGACTGCTGAATATCAACAAGTCAAGCTCCACTCAAGTAACCCATATGCGAGGCCTCAACCTGGTCTGTGACATCAACAAGACTTGTTGGCAGGACAGATTTGTGTCCCAGAGACTCCCCCATCTATGGAATAGACTCCCTCTCCACATCAAGCAGATTACATCTTTACCCCTTTTAAGCGCGACATGGGTAACTGGATGGGAAACAGAAAATATAGCCTTGGGATTCCACCTGTTTCCCTGCTGGACAGCGGCATTAGGTGCTGATTGGTCTAAACATGGGCTAAACTCTTGGCTAGGCTTATAAGGGCCTTAGGGCCAATAGCTTAGTAACCTTCTATGATTAAGTAATAAACATAGATTAAATGATTCTGAGATGACAAGGAGGCCTATTTAATTGTTTATGCTATTCAAGTATAGTGACAAGTTGTGAAGGCTGCCAGCCCAGCTAGCTAGAATTTTGTAAATAATTCTATGTCATTGCAAATATTAATATGATCCATAGGCTTGTCTACAAATATAAGTAACCTGTATGTTATGTGCTGAGCTTCAGAAATGTAACCACAGTGCACCCTGATGGAAAAGAGCAGAAATGTCAATGGACTACATGCCTGTGCAAATGTATGTTTTCATAGTAGAAACTGGGACATACAGAGTTAACGTGCAAACTCTGAGAAAATAAGTAAAGAGTTTTATGATTGTGTTTACCACAGCTAGAAGACAGGACATCTACAGCTAGAGTTTCTTTTTATTAGATATAAATAATTACTAGGTTTAAAATGTAAAGGTGTTTATTGTTTTACAACTTACAGTTTCAGGCAAGCTTCTAATAGATAAGTGTCAGCTTCTAAGAGATAAGTATTTTTCACAGAGACATGTTAAATTCTGTTGGTATCTGTTAAGCCTGAGAACTAGATGCAGGTGTCAAATAGTGATGTCATCTAGCTAACCCAGCAGTAATGTGTATTATTAATTTAAGAACTACCTCAGAGAGAAAGTCTGGGCATTTTGTATTTGTCTCTGGACCTGTAATCATCCATTCAACACTTGTATTTGCCTTGCTCTGTAAGTAAGTTACATAGAACATATTTTCTCTTACAGATAGGAATATAGTAAGATCAGTCTAGATGTTTTCTGTATTTATGTGAGACAGTCCTGCAATGTTGTTTTGAAATATTTCCTATGATTCCGAACTCTGTTGTTACTGTATTGAGTTATTGAGTATTGTCGTGTTCTGTTATTATTTATTATTAAATATATTTAAGCCTTTAATCATGGCTGGTTTGATTAGAGATGTTTAAGCTCTTAGGATACTTGCATATGTATTTAGTGACACTGTATAGGCCACTCCTAGATAGCCTTAGCCTTGGACACACTTACCATTTGGATAATAGTAACATCACACAGTAGGATTGGTCACATTTGGTAAGGGCCTTATAGTAGCAAATAAGGGTGGTTGGTGGCAACTGATACTATTTTGTAGTCGGGGCAGAAGAGGGTATAGCTAGTAAACCTGTGCCAGCCTGCCCCTCTCAAAGTGTGTGTGTGTGTGTGTGTGTGTGTGTGTGTGTGTGTGTGTGTGTGTGTGTGTGTGTGTGTGTGTGTGTGTGCAAGCTGCTTCAGCAGGGTTGGACAGAGAGGGTGCTGGAGGTTTTGGCTTGACCAATCTGCTGAGATCTTAACCCTATAGCAGTGCCAGTGGGGAGTCTTACTCAGTGGCGGCTGGTGACTTCAAATCAAAGGGGGGCTGTAGGAGACAGCTGAATAGGTGGGGTCAATGGGAAGTGGTGTGACCAACTAGAAAGGGGGGGAGCTATGCTCAAAACCACAAAAAAACTAACTAAATACACTGCCGTGGGTGCCAAACCATCATTATGAGAGTCCAATCAAGACAAAATGAAGTGTAGAAGAATAAAAATATTTCAATGCATTGGCTGCATGACAGCTTACTTAATATCTAGATGGAAACAAAAATGTTGTGAGGCATGAAAAAATAAAATTACTTTTTTAAATACATTAATGGAATGCCAGTCAAAATCAAGTATAAAAAAACAAGCAGCACTCAACTCAAACCACTTCTTGCACTGCAGTTCTAATTATAATTTATATTCAGCTTTATTAAAGTACCAAGTAACATGCTGAAAGTAGAAATCTCTGATGCCCCCACTTGTAAAAATGTTTCTTATCCAAAAAAGACCTGCTGCCTGACAACTATCTACTTGTTTCATGGGAAAACATGATCAAAGTAAAAAATGAAAAGCAAACAAGAAATAAGCTCAAGATACATTGCTTAAAAGGATTACTGTACAGGTTATGGACCACATGATTGGCATTCTGTTTAGTTTACAGGTAAAGCCTGCAGAGGTGACTGGAAGCCTCCAAATGTAATGAGCTTCTTAAAAGAATGTAATCCTGTCCTTTATTACAAATACTGTCATATGCATTTCAATACCCAAGGCTTATACATTATCTAGTTAAGTATTCTCTACATGGCAACAACAGGAAGGCTTTCAATGTTGGCAATTCTTTAACAGTATGCTTATTAAAGCTTGCTTGCATCTTACAATCTCAGCTAAGCTCAACTGATGGTCATTAAAGTATTGCTACTTAAACACAGAGCAACAGGCACTGAGTAATAAACATAAATCAACAGTACAAAAAATATGACAGAAACCAGACCATTCTGCAAAAATCAAGGACAGATGAAAAGCTACTCCTGTACTTGTGTCTACCTTGGATGGGGGGATACCCTGCACATTTACACTGCATAACTACTCCTTGCCTTGCTTCGACACATCCTACTCCTGTGTGTCTACCTTGGATGGGGGGATACCCTGCACATTTACACTGCATAACTACTCCTTGCCTTGCTTCGACACATCCAGAGTCACTACATGGGGGAGTGGGGTGCAACAGGTATGTCACAATTTGAAATGTCTCTGGCTGACTGTGATGACTCTAACACATTTGTCATATCTCTCAACTTCAGAGCAAGAAATCTGGGCAAAGCCATACAAAGAAGTGGGACTAGCTGACTGATTACCCTAACACATTTGTCATACCTCTCAACCTCAGAGCAAGAAATCTGGACAAAGCCATACAAAGAAGTGGGACAAAGGCCCAAACACATAGCAATTTTAAAAAATATTGCTCTTATAAACTTAGAAAGATAATAGAATAGGTCTTGTATTACTATGAATTTTTTGAATGGTATGAAATCTGAAACTCAAATGCCCGTCATTTTCTAACTTCAGTCTTTAATGATTTGTCACTAATTTTCCAAAAAACACAATTTTATGAAAAATGGACCAAAATGTGACGTAAAAATATAAAATAGCCACACAATACAGCTGGGAACCTGTCAAAGAAGGGACACTAAATATTAGTACTGCTAACTTGAGCAGCTGACAAAATAAAATAATCTACATGCATTTCTAAAATAAAAAGTAATCTATAACTATGATTACAGTTATTTCTTAATTGTAAATCCTCCATGTTTTCTTCCAAAATTGATATTTTGCGGAGGGATTATTAGGGGAAGAGCAACATTTTGAGCCAAAATCAGGGACAGTTAAGAGGTTTGGCTATGCCTAATTCTATAAAGCAATTTGCTTTGCATGTATGTACCTCTCAACCTGTTAATGCAGTAAATCTGGACAAGGCCAAATATATTGGGGGAACATATAAACAGTACTAAAAATTGCTCTTGTATAAACTGAAACAGTTGATAGAACAAGTCTTACTTTAGCATGCATTGGTTATGAAGTCTGAAACTCAGTGCGTCATTTAGTGACTTAATTCCTAAATGAATTGCCACAAATTTTATGAGGAACAAACCAAAAATGAGAAGCAAAAATCTATTAATTCTTTGAAAATCGGGACAGTTGGGAGGTATAGTTCAGCTGGGGCTGTCTAAGTTTGCCGCCCTTCCCCCTCACAAAATCATGGTCAAATGGAGCCTCCTCCTGCAGCCATTCCAATTATCCCATTACTTGGCTATTTCACTCCAATTACCATAAACACTAATGCACATACTGATTTACTTCCATGATGATTTGGACTTCATTTGAAAGTTTTATTTTGCATTTTACAACACAAACACCAAGCCATCTGCTAAACAAACTTAGCATTAAAACTTCTCTGCCCTTAAAACTCACATTCATTGAAACAGCATTGAAACCCACATTCAAAGAAAATACATTTTACCAGTGGCAGATAAAGATTAATTCTGGGCTGTTTTCAAATCATAGGCCCCTTGCATATGAAACACACATATGCTCTTTGATACACCTTCCTATTGTTTTGAATATTTTTCCAGTAAACAATGAAACAAAATGCATGCACCAATAATGACAAAACTGCCCAATTCAGAACATTTCCTTCATCAAAGTCTACTCAAACTTCTACAGTCCACCATTATCAGTAAATATGCACAATACTAAAGTCCACCATTATCAGTAAATATGCACAATCTCTGAAGTAAAAAAAGTCATCTAAATAATTCCACATTAAATGAATTTGTAACTAATGAAGATATTGCTGCTAGCAAAAAACTTTATATTTCATGGTTTCATCGAAAAATAAAGTGTCTGATGCCCCTGAGGAATAAATTGCCTATATTATATTAAAAATGATAAGCTAGTAAAACTGCAATAGGAAATGGATGGCAAACAGATAACAGGCTCATAGTTAGTATCAACTTTTTCAGTACAGCAGCATTCACTCCTTGAGGGAGTAGAACCAACAACCTTCTTCATCAAAAGCAAGTACACAACCTGTTGTGCTATTAACATTGCAAGCTGATTTTCCATAAGCAGCATTAAACTTCTCTTTCCCTGCAGCTCTCAGCTCCTTGTAAAATCTATTCAATACTCAACTGCATCTCAACTTTGCAGCACAAGAAATCTGGAAAAAGCCAAATTTATTGGGGGGGGGGGGCTCAAAAGGCCAAAAACCAGAGACACATTAAACATTGCTTGTATAATCTTGGAAAGTTGTATAAAATGCTGTGTTACCACCATACATTTTACTGCCAAGATCCCTATGCAAGAGAGTCAGAGCAACATACCACTACGCCATATCAGCTGCTTTGTGAAAGAGAGGAAGACTGAAACTTAAATGGCTATCATTTAATGAATTCAGTTCTCACCATAGCTGTCAACCTCGTAGCACAAAACACCTGGACAAACCCAGTAATGAGGGAATACAGCCCTCAGACATATTCAGTAAATTCAGTTCTTGCCATAGTTGTCAACCTTAGCACAAAAAAACCTGGACAAAGCCAATAATGGGGCAATACAGTCCCAAAAATAAGGATGCATTTCAAATATTAATCTTATAAACTTAGAAAATTGCTAGAATAAAAGGTCGTGTTACTATGTATTTTCTGAAGAATATGAAGTCTGAAATTCAAATGCCTGTCAATTTTATTTAACATTTGTTAATCAGGACAATCTGACTTGAACAAAAAAAAAACAATTTTCAGCAGATGCCCAGGAAGAAATAATGCAGACATGTATTTATAACATGGGAGGACACAAAAACAAACCCACACAAACACATGGGGAAGATGCAGACCCCACACAGAAGGCACCCCAGCCAAGAATCAAACCCAAGAACCTGCAGCCGTAAAGCAACAATACTACCACTGCACCATCAAATATCAAGCATTGCAACATTTAGAAGCCACAGATATTATGAGGAACAGATCAGATCAAATAGGAGGCAAAAATCTGCATTTTTTTTACAAATGGTGGTGGGTAGGGAATTCAGGTCCTTAACACCTGCATACAAGGTACAGGGTTCAAGCCTGAGTATCTCTACCCAACACCATTTATTCTCTAGCCACCAGTATATAATAACTGGGGCATTTTACAGACACACACACACACACACACACACAGTCCCTTCTTCTGTCTCTTTCTTTCTCTCACACACACACACACACACACACACACACACACCATGCTTCCCCCAACATAAATTCAAGCACACACACCATGCTTCCCCCAACATAAATTCAAGCACACACACCATGCTTCCCCCAACATAAATTCAAGCACACACACACCATGCTTCCCCCAACATAAATTCAAGCACACACACACCATGCTTCCCCCAACATAAATTCAAGCACACACACACACCATGCTTCCCCCAACATAAATTCAAGCACACACACACACCATGCTTCCCCCAACATAAATTCAAGCACACACACCATGCTTCCCCCAACATAAATTCAAGCACACACACACCATGCTTCCCCCAACATAAATTCAAGCACACACACACACCATGCTTCCTACAACATAAATTCAAGCACACACACACACACCATGCTTCCCCCAACATAAATTCAAGCACACACACACCATGCTTCCCCCAAAATAAATTCAAGCACACACACACCATGCTTCCCCCAACATAAATTCAAGCACACACACACCATGCTTCCCCCAACATAAATTCAAGCACACACACATCATGCTTCCCCCAACATAAATTCAAGCACACACACACCATGCTTCCCCCAACATAAATTCAAGCACACACACACCATGCTTCCCCCAACATAAATTCAAGCACACACACACCATGCTTCCCCCAACATAAATTCAAGCACACACACACCATGCTTCCCCCAACATAAATTCAATCACACACACACCATGCTTCCCCCAACATAAATTCAAGCACACACACACCATGCTTCCCCCAACACACACACACACCATGCTTCCCCCAACACACACACACACCATGCTTCCCCCAACACACACACACACCATGCTTCCCCCAACACACACACACACACACACCATGCTTCCCCAACATAAATTCAAGCACACACACCATTAAATTCAATGCTTCCCCCAACATAAATTCAAGCAGTCCCAAGCACACACAATAAATTCAAAACTTCAAACACACACACACCCCAACATAAATTCAAGCACACACAATAAATTCAAAACTTTAAATACACACACACCCCAACATAAATTCAAGCACACACAATAAATTCAAACAAACACAAGTACATCATTAATCTGACACACTTACCTGTCCGTTCTCCATACACGCACGTACATCCAAAGACCCGCGTAATCCACTGCCCACGAGATCCAAACCCCTTCCCGACCCGCGACTCCAAAGACCCGCGAGATCCAAACCCCTTCCCGACGAGAGACTGACTGCTGCTGTTGCAGTCCGGCCCCGACACATTTTCCCAGCGAGTCTATGCAGTTTAGAACTGCACAGACCATTCCTCATGTTTCCCTATGAGGACTGCCGGACTGCCTGGAGCATGCGCATAGACTTGCAGTAGTCTGGACTACTGCGCATGCGCGAAGTCTGCGAAATTTTAAAAACTTTTTTTTTTTCTTTTTTCTTTTTTTATTTATTTGTTTTTAATTCTTTTTGAGGGGGCTGCAGTCCGGCAGTCCAATAGCACGGGCCGTCCCTGGTCTTACTGGGAATCTGGAGAGAGAGGAAGAAACCAGCCCCTGACAGACTGTGATCTCTGTGTGCTCTTAAGGGAAATTGTACTTTACTGTGTGTGTGTACTTGTCATCCTCCCAATGTACAAGTCCCTCACTGGTGTTAGTGTTGAGGATTGAGGCTCCTTAATTACTGGGCCAGTGCAGGGGTGTCAAATATTAATTGTTTGGCAGTGGTGGGATATCCACATCACATATTAATTGTTTGACTGTGGTGAGATAGCTACATCACATATTAATTGGCTTGTAGTGGTGTGGATATTGAATTCCTGTAGCTTGTGTACAGTGACCACTGAAGGTGCTTGTACTCTTAATCAGCCATGCAATGAACATTCAGAGTTCATATCACAATTGTTTTATTTTTGTTGTTAGCTTAGTTATTCAGGGAGACCAGCCAAGTATGTCTGCAGAGGAGTATGGCAAGCTGACAAGGAGCCAGTTGGCTAAGAATTGCCAGGCTAAAAGACTGGTGCATGCTATCCTGACTACAGCAGACATAATTGTAGCTTTAGTCACATCTGCATCAGAGAATAGCAACCAGGAGTATGATTAGACTGGCTGTAGAGATGTACAACTCTCAGAGAATGGACAACTCAACCTTTCCACAGAAGACTTAAAAATCTGTCTGGAGTTAAAGAGACTTGAGCTAGAGGCCAAGCATTTGTAAATAGAGGCAGCAGAGAGACTGAGGTGTCTGGAGACTGAGGAAAATGAGGAATGAGAAACTGCTATGCCTGGAAGCTGAGGAGAAGGAGAGGCAGAAGCAACATGAAAAGGAGATGATGACTCTTTGCCAGAGTCATGGAGGTAATGAGGAAGTGAGTAACTGAACCCCAGAAGCAACAAATGTCAGTAAATATCTTCCACAATGTACAGAGGAGGATAATTTTGATAGTTTCATTCATATGTTTGAGAAGGTATGTAGACAGTATGATGTTGACTAAGGGCTCTGGGGATGGTTCCTGACCTCCTTACTCCATGGTAAAGCTGTAACTGTTCTGTCCAAACTGTCTGATAATGACTGCTTAAATTATAATGTAAGGAATTGTTTGTTAGAAATTTATAAGCTAACACCCAAAGCTTATAGGAAAAAGTTTTGTGAACATAGACAAAAGACAGATGAAAGTGTGTGTGAATATATTGCTGAACTAAGCACTTATTTGCATAGGTGGGTGAGTGGATGTCAAATCATAACTTTTGAAGGGCTGACAGACGTTTTGGTGAGGGATCAAGTCCTTAGCACTTTGCCTGAGAACATGAGGATCTGGTTAGCTGATAGACAATGGGCTACTGTAGATGAGTTGGGGAAGAAGAGTGACCTATACCTAGCAAACAGGGCATCCCTGCACAGGAAAGGGACCCCCAGTGCTGGTCTAACCCAAACTGCCCCAACAGAATCTGTGAGTAGTCCAGGTACATATCCAGGACCTAGGGTTAAATGTTTTAAATGCAACCAGTGGGGCCATGTAGCATATAGATGTTCACGGAGGCAAGGTGGGGAACAAAAGGTGAGATAGCCAGTAAGTGGGAATGACAAAATGCAAACAGTATGTTGTCTTGAGACAATAAATGTACCAAATTACCACAAGAGTTTATATCCTATCTTAGTGAATGGCAGAGACTATTGCTAAAAGTGACACAGCCTCTGACATAACCATTGTGAAGCCAACAATGGTTATAGAGAAGCACTACTTGCCTGGGCAATTTAGTCCAGTCAGAGCTTTAGGAGTGACCTGATTCCAAATACCTTTGGCTAGGGTTCACCTTGACTAGAAGGATGGAAAAGTAAGCCAGCAAGTAGGTGTTTTTGAGGATATCCCTGCAGATGTCCTGATAAGGAGTGAGCTTGATAATGCAGTACCATGTGTTCATGCATTTACACACAGTAAGCCTTAGAGACAAGCATGTGGGTCTGGTAGCCTGGGGGAGCACACTTGCAGCCAGGACTGGTGAGGTGGTTGCTTCAGGGGGGAGCTACCCAGTAGCAGTGAGACTGAAGGTGAGCCACAGCTGCTTGTGGGTACTGATGTTCCATTGGACAGAGTGACTGCAAGGGCCAAGGTGAGTTGTAGTACACAGGCGGACAGTGAGGCACCGCTGTCAGAGGATACCAGACATTCTGTGGAAGGAAGCTGGGAAGGGTTACAAAGAGAGAGTTGAGACAGGTTCAGTTCTCAGAACCTACATCACAAGGCCTGAGGGAGGTAGCTAATGAAGCACCTGATTCTAAAGCGAATGGGGAATCTGTATACTGGGACAAAGGATTACTGTATAGAGAGTGGACCCCCGAGAGAGGGCTAGAGGGTGAGAGAATACAGCAGCTGGTAGTGCCCAGGACCTACTATCTGGCACTTCTAGCCATAGCCCATGATATTCCTCTTGCAGGTCATATGGGCATAAAACATACAAAGAAACATATTATGCAGAACTTTTATTAGCTTGGGATTTCCAGAGATGTAGCAGGGTACTGCAGGGCCTGTGAGTAGTGTCAATAGGTAGACAAGGCAGGAGACAATGTGAAAGCTCCTTTGATGCCTTTGCCTGTGATTGAGGAGCCATTTCAGAATGTTGCTATGGATATTGTGGATCCTCTGAGTACCCTGAGTTCCACAGGGAAAAAGTATATCCTAGTGGTAGTAAATTATGCTACCAGACACCCTGAGGTAGTGGTTCTGTCTTCAATTGAGGCAGAAAAGGTTGCAAATGATTTGTTAGAGATTTTCAGCAGGGTAGGTTTCCCAAAAGAAATACTGACTGACAGAGGTACCAATTTCATATCAGATCTGCTGATTTGTCTGTGAAAGTACTGTGGGGTGAAGCACCTAAAGACCATCCCCTACTATCCCAAGAATAATGGTCCTGTTGAGAGGTTAAACTCTACACTCAAGACCATGCTATGGGCATTTGCAGACCAGTTTAAGAGAGGAGTGGGACAAATATTTGCCCAATCTGTTGTTTGCTTACAGAGAGGTGCCTCAGGAATACATAGTTTTTTCACCCTTTGCGTTGTTGTATGGGCATAGGGTGAGGGGACCTCTAGATTTAATTCGAGATGAGTGGGAAGGTGAGTGTGAATCCCACAAGGAGTCTGTTGTGGCATATATTTTAAACCTCAGGACAAGGCTCAGGGAACACATGGACTTGGCCAGGTGAACCTGGCAGAATCAACAGCAGAAAAAGGTCTGGTATGACAGGAATGCTTGAGCTTGAGAGTATGCTGTAGAGTAGCAAGTAATGATTCTTGTCAGACACAACAAGCTGCAGACAGCTTGGGAGGGACCCTACAATGTGGTAAGGAAGGTAAGTGATGTTGCCTATATGGTGGAACTGCTAGGAAGGAGGCAGGGCCACAAATTATACCATGTTAACATGATGAAACCTTACCATGATAGGGAGGCCCTTGTGCAGAGTATTTGCAGTGGATTGCAGGAAGAGTCTGAGGGGGATCTGGTGACTGATCTCCTCAGTGAGGCTTGGACTGACACCTCAGTGGAAGAGGCAGCAATGTCCCAGCAGCTATCTACTACCCAAGTTCGAGAAATCCAAGCAGTGTTACAGGAGTTTGGGGACATGTTCACTGAGAAAACAGGGTGAACCCGCCTGGTGCAGCACCATGTGGATACAGGACCCCAAAGGCCAATCAGGCAGACCCCTTATAGGGTGCTTGAGAGAATCAAACAGACTCTAAGGGAGGAGATACAGGAAATGTTGGAATTAGGGGTAATTCAGGAGTGCAGCAGTCCCTGGACATCCCCAGTGGTGGTGGTACCAATGAAGGATGGTAGCACCATTTTCTGTGTGGACTACAGGAAATTAAATACTCACACAGAGTCAGATGCTTGCCCCATGCCTAGGACAGATGAAGCCCTAGAGCAGCTGGGGGGGGGGGCTAAGTATCTGATCTTTCCAAGGGCTAATGGCAGGTGCTCTTGACTCCCAGTGCTAGAGAGAAGTCAGCCTTTGTGACTCCTTTTGGCTTGTATGAGTTCACAAAAATGCCCTTTGGGATGAAAAATGCCTCAGAGACTTTCCAGAGTCTGGTAGATCATATCCTAGCAGGAGCAGCAGATTTTGCAGTTGCTTACCTAGATGATATTGCCATCTACAGCTATTCTTGTCAAGAGCACTTTCAGCATGTCAGGGGAGTGCTGGGCAGACTACAGAGGTCAGGGTTGACCATTAAGCCCACCAAATGTCATGCGGGTATGGCAGAGGTCTCCTACCTAGGACATAGAGGGGGGAGTGGTAAGAACAGGCCAGAACCTGCCAAAGTGGAAGCCATTCAGATATGGCCTGCACCTGTTACCAAAAAGCAGGTGAGGGCCGTTTTAGAGACAGCAGGGTACTACAGAAAGTTTATCCCCAGTTACAATACCATAGCTTCTCCCTTCACAGACCTAAAAAGGAAAAACAGGCCAGATACGGCAGTATGGACCCCAGCATGTGAGCAGGCATTCCAGAAGCTTAAAGGAGCTTTGGGAGGACCCCCTGTGTTAGCCAGTCCAGATTATAGCAAAGAATGTGTTGTGCAGTTGGATGCTTCAAACTATGGGGTGTTGGCTGTACTTAGCCAGATTTCTTCAGAGGGCGAAGAGCACCCAGTGGTTTGTCTCAGTCATAGGCTCCAACCTAGGGAGGAATGCTGTGCAGCTGTAGAAAAGGAATATCTAGCCAAAGTGTGGGCACTGCAGAAATGTCAGCCTTATCTGTATGGAAGGAAATTTACTGTAGTTACAGACCAGAATCCCTTAACATGGCTACATTGACCTAGCCAGTAAAATGCCAAGTTACTAAGGTGGAGCTTAGAGTTGCAAGCATATGATATGACAGTGCAGCACCACAGTGCAGTTACCAATGCCAACGCAGATAGATGCTCAAGACAGGGAATGGGATAAGGTATTCCCTGATAGACTCAACCCTCTCAAGCAACATTTCTCAAGGGTCACTTGAAAAACTAGCTTGAGTTCTCGTGGGGGGATAAAAATTAATCTGTAATGCCACTGTACTGGCCCAGTAATCAAAGAGCCTCAATCCTCAAAACTAACACCAGTGAGGGGCATGCACATTGGAGGATGACAAGTACACACACAGTAAAGTACAATTTCCATTAAGAACATACAGAGATCACAGTCAGTCAGGGACTGATTTCTCTCTCTCTCTCTTTCCAGATCCCCAATAAGGCTCCCCACTGGCACAAATATAGGATTAAGATCTCAGCCGAGTGGTCAAGCCAAAACGTCCAGCACCCTCTCTGTCTAACCAATGGTTCATGTCCCTGCCCAATAGCTGACACACACACACTTTGAGATCTGATTTATATACAAACACACAGACACTCCTGGGGAAGGTGAGCACAGGTTTAATAGCTATGCACCCTTCTGCCCAGACTATAAGGTAGCACCAGCTGCCACCAACCACCTTTATTAGCTACTATAAGGTTGTTACCAAAGGGTGACCAATCCTACTGTGTGATGTTACTATTATCCAAATGGTAAGTGTGTCCAAGGCTAAGGTTATTTAGTAGTGGCCTATACAGTGTGACCAAATACATATGCAAGTACTGGAAGAGCTGAAATATCTCTAATCAAATCAGCCATGATTAAAAGGTTTAAATATATTTAATAATAAATAATAACAGAACAAAACAATGCTCAATAACTCAATACAGTGACAACAGAGTTCAGAATCACAGGAAATATTTCAAAACAACATTGCAGGACAGTCTCACATTAATACAGAAAACATCTAGAATGATCTTACTATATTCCTATCTATCTCTAAGAGAAACTATGTTCTAAATAACTTACTTACAGAGCAAGACAAATACAAGTGCTGAATGGATGTTTACAGGTCCAGAGACAAATACAAAATGCACAGACTTTCTCTTTGGGATAGTTCTTAAATTAATAATATACATTACTGCTGGGTTAGCTAGATGGCATCACTGTTTGACACCTGCCTCTAGTTCCCAGGCTAAACAGATACTAACAAAATTTAACATGTTTCTATGAAAAATACTTATCTCTTAGAAGCTGACACTTAACTCTTAGAAACTTCCCTGAAACTGGAAGTCATAAAACAAATAGCACTTTAACATTTTAAACCTAGTAATTATTTCTGTCTTAAAGAACTCTAGCTGTAGACATTCTGTCTTCTAGCTGTCGTAAACACAATCATAAAACTCTTTACTTATTTTCTCAGAGTTTGCACGTTAACTCTGTATGTCCCAGTTTCTATTATGAAAACATACATTTGCACAGGCATATAGTCCATATACGTTTCTGCTGTTTTTCAGTAGGGTGCACTGTGGTTACATTTTTGAAGCTCAGCACATAACATACAGGTTACTTACATTTGTAGACATGCCTATGAATCATATTAAATTTTATAATAACACATAATTATTTACAAAATTCTAGCTAGCTGGGCTGGCAGCCTTTACACAAGTTTCAGTTTTTGTTGTAATGTTTGTGAATGTGATATGTTTGCCTTGAGTTAGTCTGATATAAAGCCATAATTATTATACTGTGTAGATGTATAGGTGGGATACAAGCATAATGTGCTAATGATAACAAATAAAGATGTTACAAATTACACAGTATATAAAATATAAAATTTGATGAAAAATACTTCTCTGAATGAGCGTTATACAATATGGAGAAACTTCTGTATGATTAACTTATCTGGCTGAAGTCATGATGTGTATTTTTTAGCTACTTTAATTGAGGTTCATTTCATATATTTTGATTTATTAATTCCAGATAAAATGCCCTTCTCCTTACTGACATGTGATGATGAATTTTTATTATACAACGCCAGGGATATAATTCTGTAATACTAACTACCAGTTTTTATAGGTGCAAAATATTAATTTAATTACATGAAACAACTGAAGAGCAGCTATCCAAAACTATTAAATATTGAAATGGTTTGTCCACATTCACAACCACTGAACTTGTCATTAATATGTCGTTGGCATGTTTTGCAATAACAAACCCACAAATAATTGAATATTAAAGAAAAAAAAAGGAAACACATCTTAATTGCTCTTAAAATAAGAAAAATGCCCTCAGGTTAAATTTGAATTTGTGTAGCTGCTTAAAAATAGATGGCACTAAGGGAAAAGCTGATAAATGTAACAAGTGGAGAATGGGTGAAGCAACATAAAAAAGTATGCATGGGAGTTATACAGGACAATGCAAAGCATTCAGAAAAAGAAAGCCAGAGAGTGGGACAAGAGGAGAAGATATTGGAAAGAGTAGTTTAGTGTAGAGAAAAGCTAAAGTGCTTGAGAAAAATGGTGGATACAAAAGAGATGAAACAGGACTGCAGAAAATGAAGTATTTTTGTTGAGTAGGGAATGTACTTAGTATGGTTACTAATGTGCAATGTATTATGTATGACCACAACAGTTCCTTCCTAAGAAAATCAAGGGCCTAAATCATAAAATCTATCTGGATCAAATCAAACCCTTATCCTTCTTTTCAGTATCATAAAGGCTACTGACAGGGGCCCTCTGCCTCACATACACAGCCTCAACAGCTCCATTCCTTTTAGACCTATTACGAATTCACAAGCCCAATGGTGGCATGGGCACATGCTCAAGGAATCTCAATCTTCTCTGCAACGTAATTAGAATGTGGTGAAGGGATAAGTGTGTATCAGAGAGAATTCTTCTTCTGTGAAATGATCTTCAACTCCAAATAAAGCAAAGTACTTCTCTCACCTAGTCAAAAGTAATTTGTATGAATGGATGGGTAACTGCAAATTCACACCATTACCACCATTGTCTCTCATGGACAGGGTCAACATGTAAATCTCCCAACATATTCTTGTTCTGCCCATCTCTGTTTTTTATTTGTACACAAAAGATAAAGGCTAAACAAATACCATGGGAATGGAAGTCTCAGCTTCTTAGGATAATGACAGTTCAATAGCCTAGTATCTTTTTTAACTTATTTCTTTATTGGAATAGCCCACTGGACAAACTTCCCCTTTACAGTAGAACTATCCATTTAAGTGACTTATCACACAGTAGGCAAATAAAGGTGAAATGAACCAAACCCTGCAGAGACACAGGCACTCGACCAGCTCCCTGTGTTGGTTCCACAAATTAGTACCACACCTCCTCAGCTCTTCAAGTAAAGAGCAAGATAAATAAATTAAAAAAAGGACTTCTGCAAAACTTGAAGAACACTTCCTGCAACAGTACAACACTGCCAGATCTGTGCACCCCCACAAGCTCTTCCAGTGAATAGCTAAAAAAATAAGTCTGTTCCTTCTACTGGCACACAATCATGTTGGCCAGATGCATGACATGCCCTACTCCTCCTCCTCCTCAGCCATTCAGGGCCAATTTTTGTGCCCTTCCCCAAATTCTTCATCTCACTTTAGTAAGAAAAAAAAGTTCTTCTTTTGAACTATAGCAAAATGCTTGCAACAAATATAGCAAGCAGTTGCTACACTTTATATCCTGCTTACATGAAGTGCTATGATACATAAGTTTTAGTTAAAAAAATAATAATTTCTTCTTTTAAACTGTAACAAATTGCTTACTAGAAATGTAGCAAACAGTTTATACTCTGCCTGCTTGGCGTGCTACAGCACTCGGATGTTAGTAAAAAAAAAAAAATTCTCTTTTAAACTGTAACTATAGTTTATGCCCTGCATAGAGTGCTACAATGCTCAGGTTTTATTTAAAAATATAAATTTATATCTATCTTTATATATAGATATATAGATATACATAGTTATACATATTTTTTTTTACTTAGAAACTGTTGCAAACTGCTTCCTGCAATGTAGCAAGCATTTACTACAGTTTTGAATAAAGATGGAGAGCTAAAGCACTCAGACTTGACAGCAAATGTCAGTATTGCACTAAAGAGCAATTGGTATGATGGATGGCCAGTTGCACTCACTAACAGTTTGCACCTAGGGCATTTGCTGCTATTGCCCCACCCTATTTACACTACTAAAACCTATACCATCAGCAAAGGAAGCTGCCCATTAACAACTCAGAGCTCTAAACCTCTGTACAACTGCAAGTCAGTGGCCAGTAAGTACCGACGTAATATTGTTTTAAGTAATGCTAATAAGGCTATGGTACACATGGCAAGTCATATGGTTTTGTCTCGCCTTTCAGTTGCTTCCATATTAGTAAAGAGTAGGCACATTCAGATCATTTTCTTTTTCTGTATTTAGCCAATTCTAATTTTTTTCCACTGAAGGTTGAAAACCCAAAAATACATGGTGTCAAAGCAATATGCAGAACTAATTACAAATTCAGCTTCTGCCAAAAGTGAAAAAGTACTCTGAACAAGTGTCTGTTATGCATATTCTTTATCTGGTGAAACTGCTACCAACATTTACTGGCACGATGACTTAAACATATCAAAAACTTCCATTAACACATGGGACAATTTTGGAATACAAAAGAGCAAACCTAAAGAGAAATGTTGTAGGAAAGCAAAGAAATTCATAAAAGAAAATCAAAATAAGCCAAACAAACCAGTATTTTTTCAATAAAAAACACCAAAAAACAGGCAACGAAATAGCCACTGTTTATTACTCTCACTAAGCAAAGCTTTGATGTTTAGCTAGCATAAAATTTAAACAAAAATTAAATGAAAAAGTAAAAGAAAAGTGTGTGTGTGTGTGTGTGTGTGTGTGTGTGTGTGTGTGTGTGTGTGTGTGTGTGTGTGTGTGTGTGTGTGTGTTTCTCTCTGCATAAATATGTGTGTGCTTGCATGCATGAAAGTGTCAGTAAGAGACCGTGAGAGAGACAGAGATTTAAAGACAAGATTGACAAACTGCAACAAGGAGTCCATCAGCAGGGAGGTACAAAACTTTTAAATTTTGCCATTATTGATTGATTTTAATTTCTGACAATTCACCAGCAATATGCGCAAAATCAGGGAAAGTAAAGGGAGTGTGAAAGTAACTTGGAAGAGGGTGGGAGTGCAGAGAGAGAGAGAGAGAGATCAAATCATTGTTTATGATGATCTGAGGATGAAAGCTGTTTGTAATTTCTTTGTGTGTGTATGTGGGGGGTGTTTGTGTATGCACTTTTGCTAATGTATATACATATATATATATATATATATATATATATATATGTGTGTGTGTGTGTGTGTGTGTGTGTGTGTGTGTGTGTGTGTGCATCCGTCTGCATTTCTGAATGTGTGTGTTTCCATGTATACGTATGTCTGACTATGGTTCTGAATGTAATTTAGTGTGTGTGTGTGTGTGTGTGTGTGTGTGTGTGTGTGTGTGTGTGCATCTGTCTGCATTTCTGAATGTGTGTATTTCCATGTATAATACGTATGTCTGACTATGGTTCTGAATATAATTTAGTGAGTGTGTGTGTGTGTGTGTGTGTGTGTGTGTGTGTGTGTGTGTGTGTGTGTGTGTGTGTGTGTGTGTGTGTGTATGTGTGCGCGCGCAGAGGCATTAAATAATTATTTAACATATATTTTTGATGTAAAATATTTCCTCCAGTAACAATTATATATCCTAAAACAAGTTTGAAACATTAGGTGGAGGAACTGTTTTCAATGTAAACTATTAAAAAGTTATATAGTAGTAATAAAATACAAAACATTTTAAGAGATAGCCCATTCTCTAAACAAAATGTCTTTCAGGGTTTGTGTTATTGTATAAACAATGCCCCTTGTTGATACAGTAACACACCCTGTTGGGCATTATTGCTTTCCTAGAGGAGTGTGAAAAATTTAAAGATGAATCAGGGTTGGAAAATGGTAGTAAAGCAATAAAGCTGATGACTATTGGAAGAGAGCACTGGAAGAAGTGAAGCACTTGCATGAAAGAGAGGAAAAAAGAGCATACCGAGACTTGATATGTGAATGATGGAAAATACTATACAAGGGTATTATGGAGCATTATGAAAGGAAACAGAGCACATCTTTGGTAAGTGGAGGAGGTCACTGTCAAATTAACTGTGAAGACTAATGTAATGTCAGGGAATGTTCTAAGAGATATCCCTGTGGTTGTTGAGAGGAATAAGCTGACAAAGACATATTTGTGTACAAGTACAGCTCCAGGAAGGAAAGGAACAGAAGAATAGGGTTCAACCAAGACAGGAAGTAGATGGACTAGTGTTTCAACTAAAGGTATTAAGAAAAGACAAAAAAATGTTAGACAGAGAAAGTGAGTGAAGGGTGTGGGGGGGCTGAGTCACACATACAAGGGAGTGGAAGAAGCAAGAATTAAGCACATACCATAATAGAGGGAATTGGACAAAGAACCACAGATATGGTTGCCACCTTTTCAAATGGCCAAAGTGGGACATTTTCAGGACACACATCAGATTTTATAGGCCGACACCTACCCATAGTCAGTACAAAGGATAGAACTTTGATTTTTTGCCTAAATAAAAGCTTATACTTGTAGCAGTTTAGTTGCTGAATCTGTTTCTTGTAACATTTAGGTATTTTATATACAGAAATAATGATTTTATGCAACTATTACATAAAATATGGGACATAATTATGTCCTACAATCTCAGGACATTTGCCATTTTTAATATTTTTGGTCAGGATACAACTGCCCAAAGAGGGACTGTCCCTCGCAAAGTGGGACAGGTGGTAACCCTAACCACAGAAAGAAATAAAGTGGCTCTATGGAGAGACAGGGAGGGCAATAAACTGTGAGAGGCAGACTCTTTGGAAAATTAGATTAAAATGCTGTAGCATTGTATAGGAGAATAGACAATGGGAAAGTAGAAGATTAAGCTCTTTGAATGTGGGAAGGAGGACTGAATGGGAAAGACTGGTAAAGAATAGACAGGAATGTCTAATAAAGTAATAAGATTGTGGATGAAAACTACAGAGAAGGACAGTGTTGCCAGTGGTAAATGGCTGGGAGTAAAGAAAGGGGTGACAGTAGTGATACATACAAGAGATAGCAGAGAGGAAAACTGAAACAACAATAGTAGAGTGTAAAGAAAGAATGGAGCCAGAGGATGAGGATAGACAGGAGGAAGGGGAATGGGTATATCTGTGTAACAGATGCAGATGGGGGAAAGGACTGAGAAGGCCACGACATGCACATATGATTATAACATATATGTGGTATTACATACTGATGATTATAACAACTATATGATATTACATTTTGCTGAGGCTAAAATCTGGGAAGGCGGACAAAAGTAAGTATCTGAGGTGTCAGGACATGAAGGCACAGAAGATGCATATGTTTTGGGTATGTAAATTGATTAAATGTGTGTGGGATAGAAAGCAAAAAAAGTGAGAGAATATTTGAAAAACTATTGGTAGAGGCATGAAAATTTTACTCACTGAAGATTAGGAGAGAAGGTAGAATACAGAAAAGAAGCAAGTAACAGTACTTACTTTTATATGTGGATGGGATAGTGATGCCTCAAAGTATTTGCTTGAGTTATAGGAGCATGAGATGTCTTATGTAATATAAATAAATTAGAAATGAAGGTAGCAAAACATGAATGAGATGAAAGGAAAGCAGAAAACAGACAATGTGGAACAAAGAGTAGACAGCTAGGAATTGTTCTTTTATATGTACAATGATATGTATGACATAATAATAAAGTAAATAATGTGAATGAGTGTTGAATCAACAAGGTGACAGCAAATGACTGTAGGGCATCATTGTATTAGTAAAGTGATGATTTTGGTTTAGTAGCCAGTATACAAACAAATACATAATAAATAAATAAATTTGCCACCCACCTGCTCTACTGCTGTTGTACTTTTAAACTTGGTGCTTTTGAGTTGTCCGCCCCTACTATAAATCTGATTTTTGACTCCTCCAAGTCCTATCTCATTAGTTCCTTCTACTTAGCACTGAGAGATCAGTTGGGAAGGCCCTTCCTCATAGTCATAGTCTTTTAAACTTAAATGATCTGTTCCCTCCCTTCCCACTTACTAAAAATGCTCTTTATTCAACTGCTTTTACTGCATTGGTGCTTCTTCCTACTTTATTACTTTATTTAACTTTTTTCTGCATGTTTTTAATGTGTTCGGCTGCATTTAATCTGATGCATTTATTGCTGATCAAATTGTAACTGTTATTCTAAGCTTAGTAGTTTTGATTTAAGTACTTGGGCTTCAAACTAGTTATCTTACATAAGGAAGATTTATGGTCTATACTCTTGTGAAAGGAGAGGTAGCTTGCACCTTTAGAGTTGGGAATTTCTGATTGAAGGCTTATTGTGTCTGTTATTATAAAAGTGACTAAGTTTTGGCTTAGGTGCTTAGGATCCAGGCCAGTTATTTTACTTTAAATGGGTTTGTGGTCTACACTCTTGTAGAAAGAGATGGTAGCCTCCAACCTTCTGAGCTGAGAATTGCTGGTGAAGGTTTACTGTGACTGTTGTTCTAAGTGTCTTTGTTCTGGTTTAAGCAACTGGGCTCCAAACTAGTTATTTTACATTAGAAATGGTTGTGCTGTACACTCTTGTGACATTGCTATCTAGACAGTTTTTTTAACTACTAAAACATCTAGTTTGCTCATAGCTGAGCATTGCTCATTAAGTTCCTTGTGTTATTGACCTGTTCAATATTTATATTTCCCTCACTCCTCCCTAGTAGAGCAGTAGCCATGGATATGCACTTCCCAACTCTCTCTACAGCCAGTTTGGTTGAGATGGGTATTCTGAGGCATTGTAGCAATTGCATCCCACTTATTCTTAATAAAACAGATACAGTATGTGAGAGGTGCAAATACACTTCAACACTGGAGACAAAACTCTTTCATATAAGCACAACTAATCCTGTAAAGGTTGTCAGTGACACTTGTACCATGTCTACTGATCCTACACATAAAACTACTTATACTGAAGCACTTAGAGGTAAGCTTCCTAAAACAATAAGACCTCCTACACAGCGCAATCAAAAAATAGTCCTCAGCCATCACATAAACACTCTATTAAAACACAACCTGAAGCTACACATGGTAACATTGTATCCACTGCCTCCACTGCTAAGCCCTTAAAGGCAAACCAGCACAAAGCCAAATTTCCTGGCCATCATTGATTCTACAGTGAGGCACACCGATGTCCCACTCACCAGACTGAGTTAGGAGACAGTTGTGGTTAACTGCCTTTCTGGGGCTAGGATCTACCACATCACCCAAGCACTTAGATCACTGAACCACAGGTACCAGTAAGAATCTGTCATAGTCCATGTGGGTGTTAATGACTCGACTATATGAAGTGAGACATGATCGAGCTCACTAATTATGTGTCTCAGGCAGGTATGAGCCTAGCACTGAGCAGCATACTACCTTTTACAAGGCTGATGCTGCATTACCAACATAAAATTATTTATATTAACAATTGACTTAGGTTCTGCTGTCAGTCCAGGGGAGTACAATCTATGATGGCCTGGGAAGATATGGTTGAAAGAGCACACTACTTTGCCAGAGATGGTCTGCACCTATCCCCTACAGGCTTTTGGAGACCTTTTCCACCCCACAGCTCCTTTTTTAGGCAATGCCAAACTGACAAACCCATGAACTTAATTGAACCTATGAAGGGATATCTTAAGGAGGTACTGCTCAATGCTAGAAGTCTTAGCAAGAAAATCCACTCCCTGCAAACCTTCCTCTCCCTGGAGAGTGTAGACAACTGTGTAGTAACAGTGACATGGTTTAAAGATACTGAGAGTATCCCAGCAGTGCAAGGTTGTAATGCCGTTCACAATAGTAAACCAGCTACTGCACAGGAGGGAACTAAAGGTGGAGGAGTCAGAGTCTATTTATTTATTATTTTTATTTTTATTTTATTTTATATTTGTTAACCGGGTTAGTCTGGCTGAGCTTTTGTCTCATTTTCAGCAGAGACCCAGGGAGAAAAGCTCCTCAGGACTAGAAAACAATTTATTAAATTTTAGTAACATAGTGGTAACAATCAGCTATTGGATCTTCCAAGCAGAGACCTGGAGAGAAAAAAGCTCCTCAGGCAATTCAATTATACAGAGTATTAAGAAAAGAGGTAATTATCCCACTTTTCTCCACCCTTATTAGACCAATCATAGAGTGCAATGCTCCCTTTGAATGCTCCATTTGGTATGTACCTGACCAGGTATATGCAAAACCTAGAGCAACCTTAGAGGTTACTTATAAAAAGAATACAAGGCATTATAAACCTGCCTTATGTAAAGCCCTTTCCCTCTACTCAGTCTCCTATAGATTTCTGAGGGGTTATCTATGCCTGGCTTACAAGGCACCCACAGACCCCCACACTTATGAATCTCCTGCATAGTTGTAAGTTAAAAGTACCAGACATACAAGGTCTAGGGACCTGAATTTTGTCTGTGACTTAAACACAGCATGCTGGAGAGACAGATATGTGTCCCAGAAACTGCCCCTCCTATGGAATAGGCTTCCCATCTATGTGAAGCTGAGTTTGTTTATTACCCAGTTTAATCACAACCTAGACCAGCAGATGGGGAAGTGGACATTTACATCAGGCCTAGCACCTATGTACCTTATGGGCAGAAGTAGCTTGTACATACCTGGCCCTCAATGCCCAATTTGGATACAGGACATTATTATTATTTTGGGAAAACTTGACTAGGCATAGAAACTCCCCCTTTTTATTAGCCTAGTCACAGTCTATGAACGTATAAATAAATAAATAAACAATAAAAAAAAAAAAACAAGTGAAATGTAATAAATACAGTTTATTTAAAAAAAACTAATCATGTTTTTATTTATGCATTTATATTTTTAATGAATAAATTGTTTGATAGCAGTAAATCCCATTGATATATGTGGCTTCTGCATTTATCTGCAATGACACCATTTACTCTGGGCACTGAGAGGTAAATAGACTATCACAAGTAAATTTAAGACACAACACACTTAAGTGAGATCTCATCTGCTGGATGATGTTTCAGGAGTGCATTTTTCCCCTGGGTCATTTTTATATCTGGGATATAAGACCACAGGTGCCTAGTAAGAATAGAACCCATAGCCTCTCCAGTTTTCCTTGCATCAAGTTCAGTAAGCAGTCTTTTTGACCTATGAATGGTTTAATGTTAACCTGTCTTTTATAGTGGTTGTTTCCTTTTGAAAAATATGTTTTGCATTGGCCTTAAACAGTATAACCATTTTAGCCTTTATCACAGCACTGAGTTGCACCAAGCCTACAGCTCACATAAAAGTGCCTCACAATTAAACTCCCTATCACAGTGCTGTAATTACTTCTGATAAGCACATCAAACAGAAATGTAGATTTAGTCAAATGTGGACCTTCTTGGTTGCCCATCCTTTCATAGCACTTAACTCAGGTACTGAATGGACATACAGTGGTATGTTTCCAGTACAAAACAATACCTGCTTTATGTATTCAGTCTGTAGCTCAGCTACGTTTCCTACAAAGCAAAGCATCCATATTTAGTAATGAACCCACAGCCCAAAAAAAATTTCCAAAAGAGTTACCGGTGTCTGCTGTAATAAAAAAATGCTGAGCTTGCAGTTAAGGACAATGTGAATAATAATTGTAAACCTTCTGACAACCTTTGCTGGTACTTCAGGTGATGAACATTCTATGCCAATGCATCTTGCCTACATTAGCTGCTAAACTTTTATCACAGAATCAAGCTTAGCAGGAGTTTCAAATCTTAAACTTAACATGCAACTTCTGGACTTTGTTACCTGTTATGTTATCAAAGGCTGATTTGTCACACTGTTGTTTTACTAGCTGTTTATGGATGTATAGCAAAAAGCATGGTATCTGCTAGGTAAGATGCGGGAAGGGTATACATAGAAAACTCCTTACATGGCAGGTCTGCTTCTTGTACCTCCTACAGAAGCACAACCTAGCACAGGCTATGCATGATTAAACCAAGTGCATTGCATATTCTTATTTCTACCACACAATCTCTACAGTATAACATTTGTATGCAGCCAGGGGCAAGGTACATAACCACCCTAAAACAGTTTGCAAAAGACTCATAGGGATTTTGGTGTATGATAATAACAGAATTAACACCTAATAAATCTGCTGTGGCAATATCAGGTTATCCCAGTTTGCTTTGTTAAAAACTGTTTACATCTAGCTGCAGTTGTTACTTCCTCAAAGGATAAATTTAGTTTGTTTTTGTGCAGTTGTATTATCTGTCTAAAATTTGCCTTGCTACTTTGTGGGCTGTCTTGTTCTATCCTTGTAGATATAGGATAATGTTTGTGTATGAAAGCAAGTTTTCATTAAAAGTAAGACAAACGTCAAGTCTAGGATCTGTCCTGGTTGTCATACTCAGACTAAGAACCTAGGATTGCTTTCTGCATGCTACTAATCTAGCAGTAAGCACAGAGGTATAAAGCTATGCACTGTTAACAAGCTGTTTCCTGTAATTCAGCATTTCATTATCTCAGCCTGCATTACTTCCTGCATTACTCTGAGGAGCTTACATAGCCAGACAATGCTCCTTGGCTGAGTCTAAAAAATGTCCATATGGATTAGTGCCCTACCCTGGTGAACAAATACACAAATAACACTATGTAGCAGGTAACCTTTATTTCTGGCACTGCAGTAAGGGAGTTGTTGAGCAAAATACTCATCAGTTTGCCCATGTCTTACTTCGCATGGTTTTGGTTAGTAGCGCTTAAACAGGAAACCAACTTGTACTAGCTTTTAATTTTAAATCTCTGGAAATTTTTAATAATGATTTTGATTTGTGGCACCTCTTAATTTAGTGTCATTGCATTTTACTAAAAAGCCGCTATATCATATTGCCCTCAGATTTAATAAACTCCATGTAGGAATAGTGTCCTCGGTCGTGTCTACAGCTCCCCAGCGGCAGCGCGCCTTGAATATTAATGAAGGCACACTGCTGAGAGAGAGAGAGATGTGTTACATGGTTACAGTATCCATGTATAGGGTGTGTTACAGTGTCTGAAGATGAGTAACACACCCCCTGCACTGTTAAAGTACCAGCTGGCACTTAAATAAAGTGAAACATGTTTAAATAATGTTTTTGTGTGTTTGATTAGCGCTGCACGGCGCTTAGCAATAGACATGTGCTAGACATCTAAAAATAGTAACTGGATGCATTTAATTAGTTAGAAAAGTTCATGTTTAAGCATAGCTAAGTAAGTTTGTATGACGTAGTGCAATGCTCAGCAGTGTTTAAATGTAACTGAGATCTATATAGAACTGTATAGCTCTAACCACCATATCTTTAGTAACCGAATGGTTAGAGTGATGGCTTTGTGTGCAGTAGGTGCATGGTTTGAACGCAAACCATTCAGCTTTTTACATGTGATAGGGAAATGTGTTAATTTTTTTTTTATGTATACATTTGCATTTGTCACCCGAGTTAGTCCAGCTGGACCAGAAGCCCATATTCAATGGAGATCTGAGGACAAAAGGCCCAGTTACACACAAGTGCCCAATACATCAGTTACACTCCAAGATAATGCAGGGAGCTGCATATGTTTAGGGGATATAAAGTAAAATAAATACACATAATAATAACTTATCATTAATGAACAGTGACTTTCAATAATTGTTTTTTTTATTTTTGAAAAACTCTGGTTTGCCAGTAGCTAGGCTCTGTGAAACATTGCTAAGCCAAGCTAAGCAATGCTTAAACAAGAACTGTTTTAGCAGTACTTAGCAATATGCAGCTCCACTTAGCTGGTTTGGGCACTGCTAAGCAATCCCAGTGTAAGCAGTCCTCAGCTCAGCTAAATGAGTGTGTGCACCACTAAGCATTGCTAAGCATTACCAGTTTAAGCACTGCTCAGCTAAGCTTAGTGGGTTTGCATAGTGCTAAGCTTTGCTTAGCATTTTTAAAAATGGTCCAATTGTTGCAAAGGGTGGGAAAACAGCCTTATCTAAGCTGAACAGGTGGGAATACAGCCAG
The DNA here is from genome assembly GCF_019279795.1 of Protopterus annectens. NCBI lineage: Eukaryota > Metazoa > Chordata > Ceratodontiformes > Protopteridae > Protopterus > Protopterus annectens. The sequence goes on from NC_056730.1 coordinate 1,029,849,900, forward strand.
AATCTGTTGATGTTTAATCACTGCAGGAGCTAAGGCTGGAGATGGAGAGGGTGCCTGCTTCTGGGCACAGTGCTAGGGAATTTTGGAGTCCAGGGTCATGGCTGGGCTCCTTGTCAAAGACCATGGTTACTGGCTGCTGCAGGCCCAGTACCAGGGCTCTGAATACAAGTTAGAGGCCTGGGACCAGCTAGCACATGACCTCACCACTGCAACTGGCATCCAATACACTGGAGAGTAGGTGTGTCATCATTATGATGATCTGAAGTGAAGGAAGGGGGGTTCTTGGCCCGATGGATCCAAGACACTCTGGACTGCAATGCCCCAAACATTTGCAAGTATAGGACCAATGATTTACCAAATTCTAGTATGAATATCTGATAGACAGGTACACAGAATTGTGTGTTTTCCCCCAAAACTGCAGAGGAGAGGGCTTTCAACCTGGAGGCCCATGCAGGGCACCTGGCCAGGATGCACAAAGAGTGTGGTGAGTACAGATATATCTCGTGATATATAGTAATCTAATTAAGAAAGAGTACAGTAGAAACTGCCAGTAGGCATGGTCTGCTGTGAGTGTACTGAAATGAATGTGTACATAGACCTGGACTGATATAAGTGAGTATTGCCAGGTACAGTTAAGTATAGATGAAAGCATAAAACATACATGGTTATGGAAAGAAAGTTAATACAGCATTAATAATGTTTGGGAATAACCTGTGTATACTGTACTAGTAATACATGTTCTGGTAATAAAGTGCACCAGCATTGAAACTGTGAAGGGAATACATTATCTGCATTCCTTATCTACAGGAAATACAGTACAACTGCAGTCAGAATTGTGAAGAAATAAAGGAAGTACTGCATAGATTGTGTTATAACAGATGTCTTCCAACACCTGCATTATTTAAAGTGTAGAACAATAAAGATTGTCAGCTGTATACCAATCACTGTGACATCTCAACCTCAATAAATCTGTGTTCTGCCCATAGTCAGCTTTAGGCACCAGTGAACCTTGCAGTCGCTGGGGGTCCCCTCTTCCTGCGGGGCCCCAACTACAGCAACTTATTTTAAATTGATATTTTATAACATGACTGTCACACCAACAAAAGCTAGTACAGAAATATATATACATATATATTCTTTAAAATTCAAAGATATTCTGGTTATAGTATCAATGTTTTATCAAGTAACATGCTTCACAATTCCGTTAAATATTTTACCACTGGCATAGTGCCCTTAGCATAGTTAAACCCTGCTGGTGGACAGTCTCTCCACTAAAATTAAGAACATAGCCAGCTTTAGGTACCTGCAATACCTATGGCTGTAGGGCCCCCATAATCATCCCTGACTGTGTGGGGGCCCCATAAAAGCTGCTGCTGTTTGTAGAAAAATGAGGAGTAAAGAATGTACTAATTTCCTGATTATGCCCTTTTACCTTAACAGGGCTGTGATATGACCCTTTAAGGATAAAGTAGATAATGAACATGAGCAAGGCAAGCACTAGACAGATCAGAAGCCCAGAGTGACTGATCTCAGTGCATACCTTTGTTTTTAAAAACTGATGCTTCTGATCTTCAAGGATGGTTTTCTCTTTCATGGAGTTTTATAAATACTGGCAGAACATTGGGTGCTATAGTATTCAACTTCATTGCAGAAGAATTCTCCACAATGCCAAAAATAATAGCAGACTAAAAACTCAAAATCAGGAACATGTTTTAAATATTACTATAATGCACTTAAAAGTTAATAGAATAACATGTTTTGCATCAATATGCATTTTTGGACAATAAAAAGTATAAACATCTGATGTATGCATTTATTGACTGTCTGTAACCCTGAATGACTTACCAGCAAATCTAACTTTTTATGAAGGATAGAACAAAATTATTAGGAAAAATCAGGGAAGGTCTGTGAAATCAGGGACAGTGATAGGTATGCATTACTTCTCAGTGAGGTAAATAAAAGTGACTTAACCGTGCTGCTGCTGCTGTTTGACAACTGCTAAACAGCAGTCACTGATGTGGTGTGGCATTACCAGTGTTGTACAAGGTATTTCTATTTGCTGAAATATATAAAAAACTAGTATTGTTATGGCTTATGCTTGTGTGTGTGTGTGTGTGTGTGTGTGTGTGTGTGTGTGTGTGTGTGTGTGTGTGTGTGTGTGTGTGTGTTTGTGAATGTAAAATATATCACAGATTTTTATATGTGCACACACCCAGTAATGCAGACACATGCATTATTCTTCTGGGTATCAGTAAAAATGCAGCTAACAAGTAATTACATTTCAAAAGTAAGACACAACATATATCATAGAACATTCAGACACTTGGTGCTTCTAGGAGTCTTGTGGTCTCCCACTCTCCAGATTGTATAAATGGATACAGAGGGGCACCCTTAATCATCCTTGATTGTGGGGGGCCCCACAAAAGATACTGCTGGTTGGGGAAAATGAGGAAGAAAAATGTATTAATTTTCTGATTACATTCTTAACCTAAACAGGGCTGTGATATGACCTTTTCAGGATAAAGCTGATAATGGGCTCTGCTGTCAACCTCACCCATTCTAAAACTGGCCCTGCTGAGATGTGGGTTTGCAGAAACCTGATGTAGGTTATGGCGGGTGCTGGGAATTGTGTAGCTATTGCTGATTTAATTTTCATCACAAGCAAAGTTTAGAGGTGTGCACAGGAGGTCATTATAGCTTGTCTTTGGGCTGGAGACAGTGTAGTTGCTTCTTTTACTTTTACCACAGACCTCAGAGGTGTATAAAGAAGGTTGCTATTGCTTGTCTAGGGGCAGTGTACTGTCAAAGAGCAACAAAGTAGAATACATTATTATAATAGCTATATTTTTTCACTTTCCTCACAATCTCACATCAGGTACATATATTGTATTTATTTATTTATTTTATTTATTTAACATTTGTTGACCGGGAATGTCCAACTAGGTTCCACAGAGCCTGTTTTCAGCGGATGCCCGGGGAGAAACGCTCCAGATGCATGTCTTTGGAATGTGGGAGGAAACCGGAGTACCCAGAGGAAACCCACGCAAACATATACAGGTGGTTGCCTTTGGGGTTGGGGTGAGGTGGAATGCTATGCATATGTCTGTCAGCAGTCACTTGAAATTCATGAGTGTGGCAATTTGAAACTCTGCTTTCATCCCAGTCTAACACCAGAGGGATGCAGACACATTGCCTGTCTTTTTTGGGGGGGAGGTTTGTGAGGGAAACTGTATTCCCAGGCAGGGCCTGTGTATTCTCATAGCAATTGTATTATTAGTTTACTGTGAGCTCCTGCCTTGTCAGCGTTAAATATTATGCCTTGGGCACACATTAGGTCTCCCTTGAAAGAAATAAAAATAAGACTGAAATTATTTTCTTACTCATGATTTTTTTTTAGACCATTGTTGGATTAAAAGGTTGGAAAATGCTCTAAAATACATCCCACAGAATCTATAGCCCCTATAGCTTCTTGGGGCACCATCTTATTTGAGTTATTTCCTAAATAGTTATTACTGCTCTGTCTTTTTCCAATACTCAAAGATAGGGAAGGTGCATTGAAAGGATACAAGAAAAACTAAAGCTGAACCACGTTGAATTTCTTTCCTTAATCATAATTTCTGTTCAAGCCATAATTGGATGAAAAGGTAATTTCAAAAGGGAAAAAAGCTTTAAAATGCACATCAGAGCACATAGAAAGTCCTGGCTCCTTAGTAAACAGTAAGACAAAATGTAAGAAGAGGAAGAACAAAATGTATATTATTGTTGGAGAGCCCAAGATGGGGGGAGCAGGGGAAAAACTGGAGGAAGTATGTGTGTGTGTGTGTGTGTGTGTGTGTGTGTGTGTGTGTGTGTGTGTGTGTGTGTGTGTGTGTGTGTGTTTGGGAGGTGCTGAAACAGAAAGTAGTGCCTAGGGTGCAATTTCACCTAAGTTCAGTCCTGTACATATAGTTATTGTAATATATCATTGTTGCAACTAAATTCCAGTAACTGTGAATATCCCTTTGTGAGATGGGCCAACATGGTCTTGGTAAGTGCATTGTAGCTACAGGTCAGTTTGTGTATACTACTCCTAAAAGTATGCAGCATGAACTAAATGGTTACTTAGGAGAGGTGGCAGTGACAGGGTTATAGACTGAATGCATCAAGGGTTCCTCCAATTTGACACTTGCAGGGGGCCCTCAAAAGGCTAACACCGGCCCTGGTTCTGCCAGTTGTTGTGTGTATTCTGGGCTATTGTTTAAGAAATCAAATATTACAGGTTTTGTGAAGTAAACAGGGGTATAACACCATGAAGTGACTGAAGGTTGGCCAATAAATAACTGTTACACTAAAGTGTAGATGTGGAGTTGTACTACAAGATATAATGCAATATGATATGTGTTCTGCACTAAGATCTGAACCTAGTACTGTCTAAGGTATTATAGTGTGTTTCTCCCAGGATTGTCTTGTGTTAACCTTTGCATTTCAGCTATATGCATCCCTGAACATAGGTATACCAATGCAGGCAAGTATGAAACTGTAATAGCTGCAGACTGGAAATATACCATCTGCAATGTATATGGGTCAGATAGGCAACCCAGCACCCCGGTATGATCTGTACAGCTCACACATATTCCCATCCACTAGGGGTTAATTGTGTACACCTGCATTCCAAGTATTAATACACAGTTCATCTACTATCTCTGTCATGCATGGATCTCATGCATGCATGTTCAACTGTCACTGGTCTTGTGTGACACTCTACCTATATTACCAGGTCACACTTTGTCACCAAGTGAGCTTTAGGTACATATCACTCAATCAACACACAGCAGTGGCTCACTAGCTCAGTGTGATAAGCAATATATATGTTGTTCATTTTGCCACACACAGACAGGGGTTTGAATTCAGGGACAGGTACTAAGATATATTTATAATAACAGACAAGTAGTACTGACTATTTATTGAAACCATTATGTATTGCTAACAGATATTCTCCCCCACAGGGCTTACAGGTAAATAAATATCTGTAGTAGCTGTATGAAGGGTATACTAATGTCTGTGTCCAGATGTAGTACTGTGCAAACAGCTTTTCTCAGCAAGGTGGTAAGACTCCAGTAAATAAAACTTCATGAAGTACAGTACTAGTCCAAGTTAATAAGAAAAATTAAATGGTCTATTGTTGGTATGGCTGTATGCCTGTGAATGTCTACTGATAGCCTAACCCCATGTCTGCCAATGACAGCAGGATAAGTGTAAACTCTCTGTACTATGCATGATACATGTCTCTCAAGTGTCATACTGTCACAAATAGTGATCACTGCTGCCAAAAACATTGGACGCAGATATAAACCCAATTGAAATATGCCAGTAGGACACTCACACAACATCATTGCAGAGTACACCTTGGTAGTCATATATGTTCCCCTGACATGTAATAGTCCCATGTAGTTATGTAGCTGTAGGTATTACATCTTGACCCTTACCATCCTATATGGATAGCTTGAGAGGTATGTATGTGCTACAGAAGCTATAGGGCACTTGTAGATATAAAGTAAGGGCAGATCTGTAGAGTATTGAGCAGTACTGTTGTGAAAAATATAGCCTATACATTTGGTAATGGAAAATCATTTTCTCCCTTCACCCTTTACCTGCATCACAAATTATTATTCTTATACTATGTTGTTCTCAAAACCTAATGTCGGGCCTTGTGTTGTATTACTGGTTATATCTTACAATGGTTGCATACTAAAATACCTTATTGAAATACCAATTTTGTTGGCTTATTGCCATAACTGTTACTGACATGCTGTTACAATAATGACTGTTAATCCATTTATGCCTGTCTTCTGTATGCTATGCAATTCTACTGTTCTGGGTTAATTGGAACACCCATGCATGCTGTTATTACTAACACTGAAATGTTCTGTTCATGACTAGCCAATGCACTTTGACAAACCTCAACACCATAGCACAATTGGGTAGGCTGGTTCCAGTGGAGCCAACTTTCCCACTTCATCTGGACGTGGCACCAGGTCCCAGCACATTTGGGACCCAACCTAGAACTGCTTCACTGCTGATCCTACACCACCCACATGTGGAGTCACCTCAGGGAACAGGGCTCATCCCCACCTGGGCATGGACACGGAGAGGATGTGATCACCAGAAATCAGTTCCCAGGGATGGTGCGCAGGGTTATCCAGTGTGATTTGGATGACCAACTGTGCCAGATCAAGGACAGACTGGCACACCTGGAAGACCAGGCTGGTGCCACACCCCACCCCCCATCACAGGCTGTGAAGGAGCAGAGGTGACTGGCCATGGGTGGGGAGCTCAGTCTCACTGGTGCCATCTGGAGACACTTGGTCCTCCGATTCCCAAACACCCTTCCCGTCCAATGTGTTTACACTCCTCATGTGTTATACACTGCCCCTGTCCAGTGTCTTGTCTGTCTAAAACACAACCTCTCTTACCCAGATTACCTCCTCAAACATACCTACAACTCTTCCCCAACATTCCATTATCTCCTTAAAAAGAAAAAGACATCTGTCCCACAAAAAAAATATCGTCCCCATACCTAGCTCTCCATTTCACCCCCACATACACTGCCATCTATCAATCATCCCAGCAATTAATCAACAAAGTTATGTCATCCAAACCCCTCCCTGTGGGATGTGAGGCTCCAAATTCCAAATTATCCACAACATGCACATCTGCTGCTGTACAAGAAATGGAGACCTATGATCCTAACCTACACCCATCCTACACATCCCTACCTGCCTTTTATATTGTTTTTCACCCTGCTTTTCCTCATTTCATTACTTTCCTATCACCCGTTTTTGGAAATTGCGCAGGTTTAAGTGGGACTAAGTGCCGCTTAGCATCGTGGTGTTTCGCGCAAACCCAAGAAAACCCATTTAAAACTGTTTAAATCACCTTATCTGATTCTGACACTGTTAAGCACATCAATAAAATAATCACCCCTGCCAAGTATTGAACCCAGCACTCCGTCAACTACAGCATAGTGCATTAGCCCATTAGGCCACTAAGGTGTGAAGAAAAGTTCATGTTTTTACAAAGTGGGATAAATTACAGTATACTAGGGCCTGTGATGCAGACACTGAACCAGTACACAGACAAATACATGTTGATGGATGGACGTGAGGCCTACAATATCAGGTAGAGCTGACAACTGCACAGACTGTTGCAGAATGTCCACAGTTGTGCCACCTACTTATGGTACGGTTGTCATAAGCCTATTCTGTGTGCTGAACTACTGGCAAGTCAGTGCAGACTGAGGTTACAAAATCAGGGCAGACAAGTCAGTGTCACACATCATACCCATCCGAACACACATGTTCATGCAAATCCTGTGTAACACACTGTATGCATGCATATATGTCTTGTAAATACACCTGCCATAATAATGACTCAGTAGCTCTATCTGTTACATACCTAGCACCATAGAGTCAAACTGCAAACAAACTACTGAAAAACAACAAAAAATAGGCAGGCAACAGTAATTCTTAAACTTTTATGGTTAGCGCTTTTGTCAAGTATTCTTACACTCAACTTCATCAGACACTAGTTAAAAGAATGGTGGCCATATTTAAAACCAGGTTCATAGTCACATGTTCAGTCACCTCACATAACACCATGTTTGTTTGTGTTTATTATATGCACACAAATCCCCCCTTTATACACAAGTACATGCATTTATGACAGTCAACTGAAATTTATTCAGGTTGATTAGTGACATGTAACAATTTTTATGTACACAATAACAAATATTGTTTTTTGGATGTTTTAGCTGGCTTTTTCATGTATATTTATGTATTATTTGTAAATGTACATATGAATTTGATTATTAAGTCAATAGGAAAGTGTATATGCATTTTTTACACAATTGTTTATACAATTTTTAGGTACATGTGTTATAGAAATGAGAATTGTATCAGGTAACATGGTGTCATGTGAGGTGTCTGAACATGTGACTATGAATCTGGTTTTAAATATGGCTACCATTCTTTTAACTAGTGTCAGATGAAGTTGAGTGTAAGAATACTTGAAAGCGCTAACCATAAAAGTTTAAGAATTACTGTTGCCTGCTTATTCTTTGTTGACATACCTAGCACCCACAGTCCTGTCCCACAGTCTGGTCTGTTGCACGACAACTGCATGCTTGTCAATAGAACATAGAAATAACTGAGCCCTGCAATGTCCAGCAGAACTGGTAGCTGCTACCACAGTCATCACCATTCAAAGTAGTATGTCAAAGGCCTGTAGGGTGGGACACATGTCACAAATATGAATACATGTCCTAAATGCAGCCTACCACTCTCTGGATGCCACTATTACATAACATATGTACCCGAGGCACATGTCTCACCTGGACTGTTATATGTACCCTCATCCTGGCTATGCTGTCACGACAGAGCTGACACTGCTCCCTGACTCACATATGTGTTCAAATCCCCAGTATGGCTATTGGCCAGAATGCAGCAAATGCAACATGCTATACATACAGCAGCATGTTCAGCTACCTGCTACAAACCTAACATACCTCCCAAACACCTAGAACAGGCCGTCCACACAACACCCATACATAAAGGGTTGGGAGGCAATGGTCTGGTGACAGGGACATGTGTCACACTCTCCCCCTATAAACGTACTCAGGTGATAGACCAGTGCCAACTGCAGCAGCATGCACATTCAGATAAAAATGATGTATGACACTCACATCTGCCTGTATCCTTACTGACCCCAACACACATTGTTAAACAGTAAACTGCCACAGAATCAGAAATTCTGCTAATAGTGGGCAAACATACCATGCAAAACTGTGGACATACCACATCAATCCAAACAGTGGACAGTATTTCTACCTTCCCACTGTAATGCTGTAGCTCCCACACCTCAATAATATTCTCCTCACAGGTCAGGAAAAGGGCCAAGGCCTACATGAAGGCCTTACTTATAGCACTGTGTTGCCATGCCATTGGCTAATGAAAATGCAACCCAGCTGTTCTGGATGCTATTAACAACTGCGAGTCACAGATTGGTGCACAGGCAATCACCTGTTCATGAGCATTACCTACAAAAGGCAAGCTGATGCCTATGTTAAACAGGTCTGTGACTTTCTTCATGAAGACAGACTGTACTTTACTAGGAAAACTAATACTGGATTTCTGTTCACAAAGGAGTACAACACTATACCAGGTATGTCATAGAATTCCCCATGTAATGGAATGCAGATGGGGGGGTGCAGTCATGGGAAATAGGAATTTCAATAGTAGATCTCAACGGGTCTATATTATATGTTTGAAGTCTGAAAATTTTGAATCTCATATGATTGACTCCATATGAGTGATGTTTTCAAACTTCGAATGTACAATATAAACAAACTAAAAATAAAAAAATCTACCTGAATGCTCTATGCAGGGGGGCAAGCCCCCCTGCACCCCCCATACCCCCGCTACTTAAATATACCAACTCCGAGATCACACTACATTGAAGTGAAGGGAAATATTTCCTACGGCGATCTCCATTCTAACGTTCAATGTTTGAAAACTTCGCTCATATGATGTCAAGCATATTTGATTTGAAGTTTTCAAACTTCAAACTTATGATATAAACCTGGTCTCAACAACATATCTTAGAATGACATGTTGCTGTTAGTCATCCATCAAATACCTGCAGTTCTCCCTTTTGGCTCTGTCTGCAGTGACATAGATCACAGCTCTGGCCCCTGAGTCCTCCCAGCAATGGTCAGCTCACATAAGAATGCTACCAGATTGTCTGTTGTACAATAGTGACAGTAACTACTGGGGGATACAGCTGGCATATCACATCATGCACTCTCATTGAGCCCCTCTCAGTCTGTGAATGTCATGCAGGCATAGTTCAACCATGGTCCAGGTGTCCCTGACTGTTCCTGATGCACTCTGGCCAGGTCACTGTGTACTCCACACCTGTATCTCATTGCCTGACAGCTATGGCTAGCATACCTGGGACCCCCTGCAGCAGAACAGCAGCTTACAGGCAGCAGTAGTGGGGGGACACAGGCTCCACCTCAGCAGCAATGTGTACAGATTGAGCATACAATGTAAGAGAATGAATACAGTACCAGATATTAATGTACTGTTACTGTGTTCTGAGGGGTCTACCATGTCACAGACACATTCTCCACAGTCTGGGTACAACCATTACATATTGTCCAACTGGTTTCCAGACATTCCCTTTTGTCTGGCAGGGGGTCCACATATATCAGGCACATGTCCACATTCTGCAAATATCTGTGTACTGCAGATGTCAGACATCTGTGTGGAGGAAACCCAACACCACATTTGCACTGCTGTCAGGTATTGTGTAGCACACATGTTGTGGGAATGTTCACATACACATGCACCAGTCACGTATTTGTCAGATGGTGGATGTATGACATGGTACTGTAATGTTGCCCATAAGGGGCACACCACAGTAGATGGAAGTGATGTGTGTGGACATATAACAACACAGTCTGTCACAGTACACAGGCCATAACTGGTATACCTAGGATCATAAAAGGTTACTATTCTATGAGCCCTGAGCCCCCATAAGCCTAGCCCAGATGTTAGCCCATGTTTATGCAAGGCAGCATCTGATGCCCCAGTCCAAAAGGGACACAAGTGGTATCCCAAGGCTGTATGTGCTGTTAACCATCCAGTTATCCAGGTTCAACTTGCAAAGGTATAAATAGCTACCCTGCCTGTTGTGGAAAGGGTGTCCATTCCACAGCAATGTAAGTGTGCGGGACACATAATTGAGCCGCTAACAAGCCCAGCTGATGTCACACACCAGGTTGAGGGAGTGTGTGTGGGTTAATAGAGTAGAGCTTCAGTTACACTTGTGCAGCAGTCCCAACAATGTAGAGTCCATGATTGCTGTGTATGCCAGGCAGTGGTCAACTCTGAGGAGCATGTATGAAACTGGGTAAAGGGAGGAGCCTATAGCCTATTTGTGTATGGTAGATGTTTGAGGCCCTGGTGTTCCTTGGTGGAGAACCTCTGTGATGTCCTCATCTGCTGCATGTGCTGTGTGAGCTGAATGACAAACAGGAGCTTATACTCAATAATGGGCCATATTGGGGGAGTACAGGAATATTATGACCCCATGCCCCTGGATGACATACACTTCTATATGAGGTGGGCCATGTAGAAGGTTTACCTTACAACAGAATCAACATGGTGGTGAAATGCCATGTTGCCATCAATCTGTGTGCACAGATCCCTCACTAATGATTGCATGCCTAGGATGTTGTTAGTACTGTGATAATATGTGGGGATGTTAGTCTCCCCAAAGAGGTTGACACTGCATTTCCTGGTATGCAGCCTGAGGCCATGTTTCTGGCACCCGTCATGTGTCTGTGTGAGACCCTCCTAGGCAGGTGTTCACACCACTAGGGAATCTGGTGACAGCACACAGCATGCAGTCATCTGAAAACATGGTTGCCCATAGCCCAATGGCTGTTCCCTGCACCTCAGAAGTGTACATTACACATAACAGAGGCCCAAAACAAAGAACACCAGGTGACTCCACTAGTTATGGGTCAATCACTTGAGGTAGATTCCTCTATGTACATTAGGTGGGTCATGTCAGCGTGCCAGTGTGCAACCCCACTGGTAACATATGGTGCGATGCATACTTGAGGCCATATATCTGTTATGGCCAAGTGGTTTATACTGTCAAACTCTTTGTCCTGGTCAAGGTAGGAAGTGTGCACTCTCACCCCCCCACATGGCTTTGGTGACTGTGTCAAAGAGTTCAACTGAGTGTAACAGACATGATCCCTTCCTTTATGAAGCCTAATTATGCATTATAGAATGTGTGGAGGTTGCCAATGTCTTTATTAATGAGGTTCACTATAAACTGTGCTATGGCCTTTCAGATCAGCCTAGATAGACTGATGGATGTATAATGTGATGGATTGGTGGACACCCCACCTTTGTGCAAAGGGGTGACAGTGGCTGACCTTCACATGGCTGGGACAAAGGCAGTAAGCTGGCCTACTTTGAATACAGTAATGTATGGTGTTGCAAGTCCATGCTTGGGGTCATGGACGATGCATCTTGTGATGTGATAGGCTCCCATGGTGGCTGCATACCATGACTTTCACATGGCAGTGGTGACCTGTTCACTACATATAGGAGAAGGGGGCAGGTACTGGGAATGTCCAGATGTACTGATGTGGGGACAGGGGGTGAAGCCTACACTGACTCTGTCAGGCAGCAAGTATGCTTGGCCTACAGCACTGGTATAGGTGGTGTCCCTGTCCACCACAAGTGAGCAGATTCAAGTTCTTCTTCTGATGTTGCAGACATATGTGCAGAAGGGGAGATGATTGTATGTAGTAGAGGTTGACAATGTGAGCTCTATGTTTGCTGGGTAGGTTTCCAGGAGTGATCCCATTTGCTTGTTCATACCAAGGAGATGTTGCTCCAAAATGGACACCTGTTCCTATCTTGTCTTGGATGGTGGTATGTCATACCTGTTATATACAGCATTTCCTGCATATGTCCATCAGACGGGTGTACCTATCCTTGCAGAGGATGGTGTAGTCCTGTCAGATATACATGACTCCATGCATCTATACAAGTGCACATATAGCACTTGTGTACATGTGTGGATATTGGTGTAAGTTCCTACAGAGGGGTTGGGGCTATGAAGTTGTGTATACCACCCCACAGGAGGTTGTATTCTATGTTGGAGGTGTATGTATGTCTGACCCTAGCTAGATGGGTATAGTGGGAGATGGTGACTGTAAACATGACCTCATGATGGTTGCATTGCCACAGAGGATGACACTATATGGATGCTGCAGTGGTAACCCATTTTGTGCAATTTCATCTCCAACACGCCTTCACCTCATGTGGTGGTAGTCCCTAGCTGCACCATGCTGTTTGTAATTCCAGTGTTGATGGCTCTCTGGCCATTTGAGTGCTGGCATGGGTACTTCTTCCAATGTATGTTTGGCTCATTCAAGTAACCCAGGATCAGGATACAGACCCAAATCCTTATACAGTTGAGGTGCATTTAGGTAGAATGGGCTTCCTGGTCACATGTGCTGGCTGGTAGCTAGCTATGATTTGAATAGGTGTGTTGACAATGGTGAACTGTCCCTGCAGTGTCCCCAGTGCATCTTACTGCCTGCACACATGGAGGTCTGTATGTGTCTCATATATACTGAAACCCCATGTACCATGGCGTTACCACCCAAACGTTGGGGTCTGACTGTATGATAGGCTGGTAGACAAGGTAAGTTTGGGGTGCTCTCTGCAGCTTTGAACCATGTGTCTGTAACTGCTCAGATGTCAGCATCTCTCAGAGTTAAGAATGCTTGCACTCTAGGCAGAGTTATATGTATACTCCTGGCATTTAGCAGCCTGTCTTTCAATGTCTGTTGCCCTGACAGTTGTATGTTGGTAGAGATAACATCACCACTTTTCCTAATGAAGGCACTATGGGGGTGGCGAGAACCATTGCCAGAATTATGAAGGTCAGTTGAGACAGATGGAGGCCCTCTCAAAGCATCATGCTCTGTTGACCATATCATCCCAGCCTCTCAGGTACTGGAACCCCCTGGAATATCACAAGATAATCGGCCACATGTTAAAGTCAGTCCTTTCCTGATTGCATTGCAGCATCAGTCTGGGTAATAGCGGAATCCTGCATTACAGCTAGTGACATATCTGCCTGGAACACATAATCAGTGTGCTAACGTATGTCTCACTGCATATACTCCAGGGAGGTACATCTCAGGTCAGGCACACCAACATGGACTGTGACAGACTCATGACTGTACCTGTTGGTGAGAGACACCAGTGCATATGTGATATGGTGGATTTTGTCACCTGACACACATGTAACTGTGACCATCCACATATATAGTCTGGTGAGAGGCACATAAGTGTGTCTCACAATGGAGTCTCCTATGTGTAATATGTTTGATATGTGGTAACGCCTTCATGGCTGTGGGACACAGGTGTGTGGCTATGTGTGGTATGTGCTGTGTAAGACTGTGGCGTTCAGATGTGGCTTTGCCTCAGTGGTGTTCTTTGTATGTGAATGTGTATGTTGAGGATCTCTGCATATATGTGTGTATATGTGTGTGTGTGCGTGTGTGTGTGTGTGTGTGTGTGTGTGTTGTGTAAGTGTGGGTGGTGTGTGAGGTGTACTGATTGTGTTGACAACCTGTTTGGGGATAGATATGTGGGCTTGGCAGGGAGTGAGCATGGACTGTAGGTTCCTAGTGTCATTGCATGTCTCGCAGAGTGTGTTCCTTGGTGGTGTTTGTAGATGGTTGTCTGTTCCTGTACATGACGCATATGCAACACTGTGCCAGAATGCCTATATCAACTGGACTGGCAGAGGAAACTGTATGACATTGTCAAACCATATATTCCAGAATCTGAGGGAGGGAGGAAGGACTGGGAGACCTAAGGGGTGGGCTTACAGTCCAGGTGCTTACTACAACATTAGGAAGCTGACACCACTGTGTACAATGTAGACTGCCTATGAACAAACAGTAATAGTTGCAACAGGAACATGCATTTGAACACTTTATAGGACATGCAGCAAGTAGAAAGAAACATCAAGATCAGGAGGGCAATGCATGATGTATTGCCACTATGTTGCTGATAGCCACATACATACTGTGATGATAGATGGTGGGTATGATGTGGGAGTTAGCAGTGGATAGTGCTGGCAACTGTGGATGTGTAGGGTATGTACATAATTGTGAGCAATGTATGTGGCCATGTGATGTGTTCCCCGCTTCATGTCTTTCAGGAGGGATGTCCCGCCGTAGGAAACCACCTTTCTCAGAAGGAAAGACTGAAACCATAATTAATGCCCTGAGATTCTATCACTCAGTGCTGTTGCCCAGGAATCACCATAACCAGCAAGAATGTGCTGCACTGTGGGCAGAACTCGTGGCATCGGTTAATCATGTGGGCCAGCACAACAGGACTTATGAGCAGGTCTGACACTGTGCCACTGATATGATACATCATGCATGGCAAAGGGCCACAGCTGGGGCCAGGGACCATGCTGGCACTGGTGGAGGGCCTGATACACAACAGCCACTCTCTGCCACAGAGGAGTTCCTGGAAAACCTAGGTTTAACCACTAGCTGACAAGAATTGGTCACACCATCTGTCTTGGAAGTGGATGGCACATCTTCCACAGCTGAGGAGCATCCAGGTAAGCCTCCAGTTGTCATCACGTTAATACTGTAGGATTCATAATGGCAGCCTCTGCATACCTATACACATATATCAGGTCAATCTGCATTTGTGGTGGGGGGGTTGTAATACATGTGCATACATATTGTGAATGTCAGCAATGTTTGTAGTATCACAGTTTGTACTGTACATGTTGATATATACACATATTATCCTGTACCAATGTCACATTTGTGTCTGCTGACAATACCTCTCCTACACAAATCCATAGGCACCTCTGGTGTGGCCGGGGTCTAGCATCCTGTTACTAGTGAGTGTGGAACTGTTTTGTTATGGCTCATCTATAGCCAAGGCATGTTAAGGGCTGTTAAACTAAGCCATATTTCAATACACACATGTTCACTTGTGGAGTGGGGCACTGCAGTGCATTACATCAGTAATAACAGTAGCAGATTTGCAGGATCTGTAACATATCATATTAGCACCTATTTTTCTGAAGATGTAAGCAGTCTGCTATAAAGGGGTGCATTACTATTGTGGAAATAGGTGCACTGTGTTGTAGGTGAAGGTCCGTCACATACACTGAAATGTCACTTATCTCACAGGTGTATAGTACTAGCAACATTAACTGGATGTAGCTGCACTGCATGTTGTTAAGGGCCTGTCTTCTGTGTCTGTTGTGGCCTGCTTGTGTGTTGTGCATGGCATCAGTCATAAAGTGTGGTCTGCCTATTGCATTTGTGGCACCTCACCTCTGTGTGTGTGTGTGTGTGTGTGTGTGTGTGTGTGTGTGTGTGTGTGTGTGTGTGTGTGTGTGTGTGTGTATGTGAATCAGCAGACATTATAGTGCAGGAATTAATGTAGTCATGTTGTCTTCCCCTCACATGTGACCATGGGGGTTGGCGTGTGTCCTCCTCACAACCTTATGTCAGTGTCTCATCGGACTCTGATGATGATGGTGGCCATAGTGAGGTATAGGTGGGGTTGTTGGGGGCTGAATATGTCTCATTGGTTGACATCCCACTTCCTCCCCCAGTGCCCCTGCATACAGTCACTATGCCCACACATACCCAGTCCCCAGCAGCCACAGATATTGGACAGTCAGAAGGTGGTGGCATTGAACAGAAGAGTATGATGACTATGGCATCTGTGACTATAGACACTATCCATAGTCAGAGAATTGCCGAGGTCTCACACAGGCAGATTGACAGCGGTGCTCAAAGGAGGACTGCTGTCCATCCAGCACCTGTCAGAGGTGTCATAGCATGTGTCACCCAATGCATGTTTCCATTCATCATGGAGGCACAGGCATGTTGTGAATGGTACACAAGATGAATGCTCAAGGTCATGGATGCCACACTTCCTGGCATGCATGATTCCATCCATGGCATTGGTGATGCCTTACATCATTTCGCTGATGTATTGGATAGACCATGGAGCAAGACATTGTCAGGCCTTAACTGTGCAATGTCTGTGCTTGAAAATATGGTGGGAGTAGGACATCAGACACGTGGACATAGGTCAGCAACAACATCAGCTGAGAGCCCACATGGCCATGCACATCACGCTTCCGTAGTGGCAGTACCACTAGCACTACCAAAGGGAGAGTGCTGTCCACACCAGAACATGTTAGGCCATGGGCATGTGGTCCTGGGAAGCCCTGTGAGGAACACAGACCCAGCAGACACTGATCACCATCAGCAAGTAGTACCACATCTGGCCCTGGGCATGGTTATGCCAGTGCCACTCCTGGCGCAACCAGTTTCCATGTTCATGGCCAGAGAAGGTGAACTGTACATTCAGCCATGTACAGTCCACAGCTGTCAAACATACATTTGTGTAGGGCTTGTGCATGGCTTGACTGTGTACATGCACACACTCACACATCACTGTCACATGCAGGTCACTACCAGACACACACAGTTCCTCTTCATGTCCCAGCTGACCAGCACCCCTCCAGACACATACACATAATGTCAACTGTGTAACACAGCCTAGGCCTTTGGCAACCCCACACCACACCATGTGCATGTGATGATACCTGTGCCACATCCCTGTCATCCATCCCATCGATGCAGGGACATGCCAATGTGTGTCTGATGCACAGGGTGAATATAGTACATTTAATGGCAGTGTGTAGTGCATTAGTGTTATGCCCTGTAAGGTGCTGTCTGCTGGCAATTGCCATATGTACACATCAAAGTGTATGTACCTTTATGCCTTGATGCTGTATTGCTGTTAGTATTGCTGACTGATTGTTGTCTTCCAGACCTTATTCTGTTTCTGTTCCAGGTGTCTGTGTGTCTATGCCATGGGGACCTGCTGCCAGTACAGTAGCTCAGGATGGCATAGTGGCAATGCAGAAAAGTGACATCACAAAGGTATGGCTGTATATGTGTATGGTTACCTAGGTGTTTATGTATAGAACAGTGTGTGAGGGACAATGGGGGCAGACAGCGTAATCTTGCATGCATACCCCTTGACAAAACATGCTACTCCTGATACATGTCACCTGGGATTTCAGTAGGATCACAGGTTCTTTGGATCATAGAAAGTTAGTTGGGTAATGGCCCTGGGTCCCTTACAAGCCTAGCCATTACTTTATCCCTGACATAATCATCGTTCAGCACCTGTTGCACCTGTCATTCAGGGACAAAGATGTGATCCCCTGGGATGGATGTGTGGTTTCCCATCCACTCATCATGGCTGCACTTGATGAGGGTCTGCATGGTATTCTGTTTGGCATGTCTGGGAAGTGCATTCCTGAGACAGGACAGCCTCTGGAAGACAAACCTGTCTCTCCAGCAGGTTTTGTTGATGTCACATATCAGATTCAGGCCTAACATGCTGGTAATGCATGAAGAGTTAGAATCACATATATGGACCAGCTGTTGAAGGGCTGGGCACAACATTGTGATCTAGGTTTGTCACAGCCCACCTGTTAAATACTGAGAGGGGCACTACTGATTCAAGGCTGTCTGCATGGAACAGGTGTTGGAGGCCATGGATTACCTTTGTGGGTATTACTATGGCCTTTCCAGTTGCTGCAGATGTCTGGATAGGTACATACCAAATGGGCCATGGTACTAAATTATTGCTGTACTGATTGAGGACTATACAGAGGTAATGCCCACCTTTTTTTGGGATGCACTCCCTTTATTTATGTGGTGAACCACGTACAAGGCTTTTCTGAGCACTGCCACTACTTGATGGCTGAATGCAACAGTGTTATCAACCTGAGTAAGTCTCTCAACGCAGGTTGTGTGTTTATGGGGTTGCCATTGATGTGGGAAATAGTGGGGTCATGTCCTTGCCATATGGTATGATGGTACTGTTTTCTGTGTTCAGCTTCAGGCCAGGACTTTGTCACCATTCCATGCCCGATGTAAGACCCCATTGCAGTGTGTTAGCATCAGTTGATGGGTCAGAGACAGACAACAAACAACTTACAGTCACCACAGCCTTAGGCAGTTCCTACAAATATGGGTGATAGCAATTAGCATTCATGCCAAGATACATGTGGGTCATTGGGGGCAGCAGCTACTCACAGGTCCTCCATATGTCTACATATTGCACAGACAGGCAACACAGAGTAGGGTTGCCACCTTATGAAATGTGCAATGTAGGACACTTCTTGTAGTATTGTGAGAGCTGGCATGACAAATCATACCATACCCATGTCAAGTGCAACAGACAGGACTTCTCTTGGTCTTCCAATATGACAGCTTATTTTTGTCACAATTCCCTTGCACTATTTCTCATAACATTAAGGTGTTTCAGATGTACAATAACTGCTTTATGCAACTATTACACAACTTTAAGAAATGTTTGTTGCCCTACACTCTTGGGACTTCTGTATAGTTTGAGTTGTTTTCACAGGTCACACCTGGCCAAACATGGAATGCAACCTCAGGGTGGGACAGGTGCTGGCCATACCTTTCACCTGTAGAGATTTCTGCAAAATTTCTTGATGTTTGCCATATATTTTTGGTCTGTTTTTGATAACATTATGGTTTTCTGGCAAATTAGTGGAAAATCATTAAAGACTAAATTAGACAATAATAACATACATTTATTTCCTTCAGTTAATTCATGCTAATGCACAACCTGTTATGCTATCAACTTTCTATGTTTTTAAGAGTAATATTTAAAAATTGCCCCTATTATTTGGTCTTTGTCCCACTTTTCTGTATAGTTTTACCCAAATTTCTTGCTCTGAGGGGTTGAGAGGTATCATGGTGGGACTAACACAGCCACACTGCTGTAAGGGGATATGCATCTGCACACACATACACTCACAAAGTTCCCTGTTTTGGAAATAGATCCCCTACCTATCTAGTTATATACACTATAGTAATGCATACATATCACATGTGCCACAGAGATTATGTGCCTAGAGAGTGTCTAATGGTGCATCTAAGGTGCATGACACCAGCAGGCCCTGTAAAGTAATCCAGTGGGGGGATTAACAGGGTGGAACAGGCCCTCAAAATGGTATAACCATCATTCACACAAGGCAGACACATTGCTACAGGGGATATGTCTCACACACACACACACACACACACACACACACACACACACACACACACACACACACACACACACACACACACACACACACACACACACACACACACACACACACACACATATACTCACAGAGTTGCCAGTTGTAAGATTAGAACCCCTTCCTAGCTAGTTGTATGTACTATAGTACTACATACTTATCAGATGCGCCACAAAGTGTATGTACATGAAGAGTGTCTAACGGTGCATCTAAGGCAAATGACACCAGCAAGCCCTGTAAAGTAATCCAATGGGGGGATTATCAGAGTGGAACAGGCCCTCAAAATGGTATAACTATCGCACACACAAGGCAGCCACACTGCTACAAGGGATATGCCTTACACACACGTACACAGTTGCCAGTTGTGAGATTAGAACTATTACCTATCCTGTTGTATACACTATAGTACTACAAACCTATCGTATGCACCACAGAGCTTATACACTAGGAGAGTGTCTAACAGTGCATCTTAGATGAATGACACCAGAAGGCCCTGTAAAGTAATCCAATGGGAGGTTAACAGGGTGGAACAGACCTTAAAAAGTATTGGCATTGCATACACATAGTCAAGAAATACACACCACTGAGAGGGATATAATTACTCATATGCACTGAGTTATCATTAGAACCCTTACTTATCTAGCTATATACACTATAGTGCTATATACGTATCGCATACACCACAGACTTTATACGCTTGGAAAGTGTCTAACAATGCATCTAACATTGATGACAATAGCAGGCTCTGTAAAGTAGGCCAATGAGGGGGTTCACAGGTAGACACAAGCTTTAAAATGTATTGGCATTGCACATACATAGGCAAGAACTACACAGAGCTGCAGTGGGGTACATTTACACACCTGCACACTCACTCATTGTGTTGCATTTACTGGGATAAGAACTACTACCTGTCTAGCTGTATACATTAAAATGTTACATAGTTATTGCATGTGCCATGGAGCTTATGCATTTGGATAGTGTCTGCCACTGCTTTTGGGGTGGATGACATCAGTAGCTGCTGACAGGGAGGCCAGTGTTGTGGAGGACACCAGTTACAGGGCCATAAAATGAGGAACATTGCATAGATATAGGCCTGTTGGTATGTGCATGCTGTTGTATGTGGAATATATACACAGACAAACACACACAAGGCAGCTGATGTGAGATTATAACCCCTAACTATCTACAATTACACACATCTGCTCACCATACTCTTTGCATGTGCTACTGATCACAATTGGTACACAAGTAGCTGCAGCACTACATCACACTATGCCTTTCTGGGTCTCTGTCTCTCTCCCCCTCTGTCTGCCTCTCTCTCTTCATATCTATCTATATATATAAAACTGTTGTATTCTGCCTCTCTCTCTTCATATCTATATCTATATCTATATCTATATATATATATATATATATATATATATATATATATATATATATATTTATATATATATATATATATCTATATATATATATATATATATATATATATATATATATATGGTCTATATTAGATCACTGAATGCTTAAAAAAGTAAACGGTGATTAATATACCCTATGTAAATGATAGCTTACAATTTTAATCTGTCAGAACAGCAATTTTTTTCCTAGGGAAAAAAATAGCTGTTCCAATAAAAAAAATACTTTAAACATTACATTAAGTGGGGGCTTTGTCCCCCACACCCCCTACTTAAATATACCAACTCCGAGAATGCACTACAGTGCCGAAAACGGCAAAGTAATAAAGTGGCCAAGTGAATTCTTTGGCAGGGAAATAATTCACTTAAAAGCCGCTGCGATATTTTGCCATTTCAGGCTTTTGAGTTCGATCAAGATGCATTAGAAAGAATGTGTCTTCGGTCTTCTAATAGGGAACCTATATATATATATATATATATATATATATATATATATATATATATATATAAAAATATAAAACATATATATGTGTCTATATTAAACTCAACAGATCCTTGAAATGTTTGTGTCATATAGAATTGTAAAAGAAAAAGAAAAATTATTGAAAAAAAAACACTCAGCAGATCCATATATATCATGTATGTGCCACATACAGCTAGATAAGGGTAATTACGTCTGATGGGTATAGGGAGAGATAGTTGAGGTATACTCAGATCTTTGTATGTGCATAGATATATGGACATCACAGATCTATAGTCAGATGTGGGTTCGGACATGGGCTGAAATTAACTAAGTGTAGGAGCATTCCCAGTATGACCATCATTAATTACAATGGGACTCCAGTTCAGAACTATCTAAACTCCAGTCCAGGATGTTTTGTGCTACAGTCAATTGTCTGCTGTACCTGGTGGAACAGTACAGCATCTCCTGATATACTACCTGAGAGATTTCCTGGCTGTGTGCTGTCTGTAATATCTGACCCATATGTAGGGTGTGTACAGCATTTATTGGACTGAACAGAGTTTTGCATAATATGTCTGGTACATTTTACATAGCACTATGATTTCTTGGTACATCACAGGCAGATCATTATAGATTGATATGAGGAAATGCTGACAGACATTTGAGTTTCCTACACCACACACTGCAGGGAACCTATGCTACTACACAAACTGTTGTATTCTGCACTTTCTACGTTAGTCTGGCCAGAAGTTCCTCCTTTTCCTTATATGTGGGCCTTTGTCCTGCCCTACTTCAGTTCCTGGCTTTGTCCACAGTTGCTGCTCTATGTAGTTTAGGTATGCTGTGACTGGGCTAAGAGATGTAACACCACACATGGTTACAGACTTGACACCTTATACTGTATCTGTTTTACAGGTTGCCCATCATAGTACCCCATATGTCTGCTCTCGTCCTCAGACATTTTGTCTTGTACTGTTATTATAAGGCTACATTTTGCCCAAACCTCTCATACTCTTACAGCCATTAATGTGGACAGGGCCATATATAACAGTGGGGCATAGGCCCAAACATGGGGACAGGATTTTAATATTGCTCTTCCAAACCTAGACAGTTGGTGGAATGGTTTTGTATTCGCATGCATTTTCCAGTGGGTATAAAGTCAGCATCTCACCTGTCTATTAGTTTCTCACAGCAACCTTTAGTAATTTCCCAATAGTTTGCCAGAAAACAGCAAATGTTATGACAAACAGAACAGATATATGAGCCATAAATATGGACATACTGTTAAACTCTGTACATTTGTGGTTTATGGATGGTGCCGACTGACTTGTAAATATTGACACAGTTACGTGACAGCTTTTACATCCTTCTGCTACACTGACTTGTTACAACCTGCTGTTCTGCTGACCACCATCTAGGTTACTGAGGGCTGTGTGCTGTCCATATCTGTGTCATCATACATGTTTTAGTGCATAGCCAGCATCCCCCAGTAGATGGCCGTATGGGATGTCTCCTCTGGCAATCGTCTGGTACAGCTGTGAGGCATGCCAGATGTGGGAGTCAAGACAGCTGCCAGGGCTGTCAGCACAAGCATTCATGATAATGCCCTGGTCATTGCAAATGACCTGGCAGTTGATGGAGTGATACCCCTTGTGGTTGACATAGACCTGCCCTCTTCACTGGGTGGTGCTTTAATGTGCACATGACTGCAGTCTATGGCACCCAGTACCTCAGGGTAGTGTGCTACATGGTACAAGAGATGCATATTGCTGACCCTTTCCTCAGGGGTGTGGGTTAAATAAATGTGTTCTTTGGCATGTACTTACATGGCATACAGGAACTGGTGGAGTACCCTGGACGCAGATGCCTGTGAGATCCCCATTATGTCCCCAGTTGGTCTTTGTATAGTACCTGTAGCTAATATTCTAAGGGCTACACATACCTTTGTTTCCACTGGGATGAGTTCCTCTCTGTAGGCTCTGGGTCTGAGTTGAGGGTGCAGAGCTCGGTCAGTTCTTGTAGTATGTCCCTGTCCACCATGTATCGCTCTACAATCTCAAGCTCATGTAGCCCCTAGAAGGTCACCCTGGGCCTGAGCACTCTTCTCCTTCTCAGTCTGGGCCTATTGTCAGCATCATCATCTTCATTGATCTCAGCCTCAAGCACACACAGATGCAGCAGAGCAGCAGTAGCCCCTAGTATTTTGTCAGTTAAAATTCCCCAAGTATGTACTCCAATAGTGCATAGTATGTGGAAAAATCAGATTGTAAGGTGTATGGATACTTTATAGTGGTGTTCTGCAGTTGAAGCCTGTGTGATTGGCTCATTATGCTGCCTTTCAGATGATAGGTATAGCACAGGGGGTCTGAATGACCAGTGTCTATTGAACAGGCCTTATCAGTCCTTTCCACCTGATTGTCTTTCCCAGGCAATTAAAAAAAAATCCTATTTCTTTCACTGCTAAGTAGTGCAGCGTGCCACACAAACCGGAGGCACTAGTGTAAACAATGCTCAGCAGTTTTGACCCTCCCACAACCATGGCCACTCTCAGCTTTTCTTGAACTAGCTAAATCATGCTCAGCAGCATCAGACACACACCCTGCTTAGCTGTGCTTAGCTGAGCTCAAACAGGTGCCGCTGAGCTCCAATCTGCTTTAATATACTGTGACACACCCCTTTTGATTTCAGATACCTGTTCTACCACTACCTACATGGTTCTAGCCTGACCACAGGGTGCATCTGCATATACTGTAGCCCTTTTTGCTATTCAGTAACCCCAGCTCATTTATATATAGCTAATTGAGTATACCGTGGATACTGCACCACTCCAGGGCCTGCCTCCATAGCAACCACTGACAACTGCCATTGTAATACTCTGCATCCTGGACACTATAATGCATTATATTGCCAAATGTGTACTTTTTTTCTTTTTTATACTTTTTATTTTTTTTCTATATGCCATATTTGCGAGGCACATAGCGCAGCACAAACATAACATATGTATTAAAAAATATTGTTTTTTAATTATTTGGATAGCTTTCAGGACCCACTGGCCATAGATTTGGCCATTTGCATGTCTGTGGTACCATATCCGCCCTTTTTCCTAGCCTTTTACTGCACCTATGTGATTTGTGCAGTCTGGTACATGGTTTGTATCCACGTATATTTCTTGCTTCAGCATGACACCTAGATGGATGCCTTTCTGCTTACTAGTTCACAAATCAACCTCATCTACATGGTTTTCACCAGCTTATGAGGTGATTTGCATTCTGTGGACACCTCCGTGACCACACACTCATGCACGCCCCTCAGCTCTGTTTCCTGGATCGCTTGGCGTCCATGTTCCATGCCTGGGCTGCAACACTATTCCTACACAGAGAATCGCTCCATGTAGGCTTTAATGAATTCCACTCTTGAACTTTTTTTTTCTCCTATTGCAATGTATTTGCAATCACATACTATGTAGATTCTCTGAAACCACATCACTTAGTAAAATATGTTATGGGTATGTTTATATAATTCCTAATATATGTAGATACATGGCTGTTGTCTGGTTTCTATTATTTTATGTACAGCACTCTGTATAGCTCTCCACTGCAGAATAAGTCCTTCCTCAGGTTTTGGAACTGCAGTTCATTATATATTTATTAAAAAGTAAGCACTTAATGCTCTTTAGCAAACACACAAGAGATGAACACTATTAAAACAAAATAGTAAATGATGGTGTAGATATACAACTTAAGGAATTCAAAAATAGATACAATAAGTTATGAGCTATCAGACATACACAAAATATTTTTGCATTTATTTACACACACACATATATATGTATATATATATATATATATATATATATATATATATATATATATAAATATATATATATATATATATATATATATATATATATATATATATATATATATATATATATATAAAAATGTATGTATGTATATGTATACCTATATATTTATGTGTGTGTGTGTGTGTGTGTGTGTGTGTGTGTGTGTGTGTGTGTGTGTGTGTGTGTGTGTGTGTGTGTGTGTGTGGATATACCGTTCCATATAGACTGGACGACATATCCATTTCTGAAACTTCGACACATTAATGTAGACAACAAAATGTCAGTAGACTACTGTTCATGCTCCAAGAACTAATCTCACAGAATGGAAACTAAAAATCAAGTGTGCCCCCACACCCCCTGCTAGTTATATATACTGACTCCAAGATCACCCAGTCCCTACGATTGTCGGTCTTGCATATGCTCTGACCATCTGTTCCCATCAACCAAGGGTGTCATGCAAACAGATGTTGAATTTTGAGTATTTTGCTCAAAGTACTAAACCTAGATAGCTATCTATTGATAGACATGTATATATGTGTGTGTGTGTGTGTGTGTGTGTGTGTGTGTGTGTGTGTGTGTGTGTCTGTGTGTGTGTGTGTGTATGTGTGTGTGTGTGTGTGTGTGTGTGTGTGTGTGTGTGCGTGTGTGTGTGTGTGTGTGTGCGTGTGTGTGCGTGTGTGTGTGTGTGTGTGTGTGTGTGTGTGTGTGTGTGTGTGTGTGTGTGTGTGTGTGTGTGTGTGCGTGTCAGAAATCATCTACATTTTAAAGAACTGTCCACTGAATTACATTCATAATTTATTACTGAAAGCAACATTTATTAAAATCCTAAAACTAATATGTGAAGCTATAATGAATTTCAAAAGGCAAGGAAATCTTATTAGGTGACAGATGGCTTACACAGAAGATGGATTACTGTCAGCTATTAATATCTTATGACTGCATGTTTCTCTAATAAATGTTCTGGTACATCCAGAGGACTTGAATGAAAAGTGTAATACCTTTAGTGTAATAAAAATAAAAAAAAATATTTTAATGCACTTTTTTGTTAAAAATATTAAGACGTATAAAGATTTACTGCATGCAGTAATGATGCCCAGAGTGACAAGTCTGTCAAAGAAAACAAGTGTTCACAGTCCAATCTTAAAAACACTTAATAATGAATCTTCTTTGAATCAAAAAAAGTGTTGCAAATGCTTTGTTATCAGAACAATGAGACCTGTTGCTCATAATAAAAAAAAAAAAGTTTGTACTTTTAAGGGACGTGATTAAGTTGACAGTGGATAGGCACTAAATACTTCAAGCTTAGATGACCAAGCAAATATTGGATCATTTAAGCCAGCAAAATGGACATGAATGGCATAATTTGGCTGACCAGATAAATATATTGCTCCTGCAATGTGCTATACGTTTTCTATATGGAAATTTCAACTGTCAAAATGCTGGTCAATATAAAGCCAACAAGTTAAATAATGACATTTGTAAATTCTATATGCGGAGCTTCATCCAATGTACTACTCGTCAGATGGTGAATTCAGATTCTCATAAATATAAATTGAACCTATTAGAAGCTGTGCAATGCCTTGGTAAATAAATTACTGTCTGTGTTTCACTTTCTGACCTAAAATGTTTTGTCACTGTGCTTACTTAAAATTCTATTTGATCCTGATCTAATGTACTAGATCAGGGAAGAAGTCAAATGTATAACAGCTACACCTTTGAGTTCCACACAGATATAAAAAGTTGCTTCTAGAATAGTACAGAGCTGCAGCAGAGTTTTAATCTTAATATTTCAAATCTACAGCCATCCCGGTTGCTGAAAACCAACTGATTCATGTACCCAGATTATCTGTGATGAGGACATGTCTCCATGTAGAACATAAAATCAACTTGTGAATGAATTGTGCTCTGTAATTTGGGACCCATTTACTTTAAGGTTGCTTAAAAAGTATAATGTATTGCAGAACTTCAGAAAATTAAAACAAAAATAAATGTTATTAACAGCAAGAATTTGCATTCGAACAGCTGCTAGTAGTTACATAATTGCCAACCAATGAACCACAAATGTAACAGCCAAGACTAGATGCATTTTCAGATAGGTACATACTGATACAGTTAGGATGAAAAATGTATTTTCTTTGTGCCTTTGTATTTATGCTGGCTTTCATCTCTATAATATTTGGATTATTCTTGAGTTCAAAAGACAAAACAAGAATGACTAGATGGCAATTAAGTGCAGGAGCAGTGAAGCTGCAAAACAGTAACAGGCATCAGTAACTTGTACTCTACAATATCAAAACACTAGTAAAAATTATACAGCAGTCACAATGGCCACTAGATAGTCGGAAAAGTAAGCAAGGGAACCAGTCATTAATTCATAGATTCATAGACTGTTACTAGGCTAATGACCCAAGGGGCCTTTCTAACCCTAGCCAAGTTTTACTGAAAGGATAATGATGTCCTGCATCCAAATATGACATTGAGGGCCAGACATTTATAAGCTAACTCTGTCCATAAGGGACATGAGTGCCAGGCTTAGTGTGAATTTCCTATTCCACATCCACTTGTCTGGGTTGTGCTTAAACTGAGTAATAGATAAACTCAGCTTCACATGGATGGGAAGCCTGTTCCATAGGAGAGGCAGTCTCTGGTATATATATAGTTCTCTCCAGCATGTTCTGTTTAAGTGACAGACAAAATTCCGGTCCCTAGACTTGGTATTAATGGTACTTTTTGACTTACAAATATGTAGGAGATTCATAAGTGTGGGTTTTGTTGATCCCTTGTAAGCCAGGCAAAAATCACCCCTCAGCAATCTATAGGAGACTGAGTAGAAGGAAAGGGATTTAAGGCACTCTACATAAGGCAGGTTTGTTATAGATTGTATTATTTATGTAAGGAAACATTGAGGTCACTCTAGTTGCATATACCTGCTGAGGTACATAACAAAGGGAGCATTGCACTCTATGATAGGTCTGATAAGGGCAGAGTACAATGGGATAATGATCTCTTTGGACTTAGATGTTATGTCCTTACTTATAAGTTGCTCAACATAAAAGGATTTCCTCACCACTGAGGCCACATGGTGGTTGAAGGTAAGGCTGCTGTCAATGTGTGTACTTAGATCCCTGACCACTGGGTCAACTCTTAGTGGTGTATTATCAACATGGTAATTAGCTGGAATGGTTAATTTCCCAAAGGGTACAATTATGCACTTTTTTTTGCATTGAGTTTAAGACTAAGGCTTTAGCACCATTTATTAGTCAGTGATTGATCTTCTTGAAGAATGTTAGTGTCTGCTGGGGAGTTGATGGTAATCCCAAGCTTGCAATCATCTGCAAACTTAGTCAGCCATAAATGTTCAGTGTTTGCTTCCATTTCAGAGAAATAGATGCCAAAAAGGAGCAGGTCCAATATTGAACCCTGGGGGGACTCTACTAGTGAATGGCCTCTTGGTGGAGGTGGCCTCACCTATTCTGGCCTCCTGGGTCCTATCCGTGAGCCTGTTGGCTATCCAGCAGGTGATAAAAAGGGTTTATACCTAAATTAGTGAGTTTGTCTATAATGCCTGAGTGGGGTATAGTATCAAAAGCCTTGGCCAGGTTGAGGTAAGCTGTGTTCACAATCTTACCTTTATCCAATGCATTGGTGACTCTTTCAAAAAAATCCACCAGATTTAATAGGCATGACCTTTCTTTAACAGAGCCAAACTGTGATGGGTCCAGTGTTTGTAGGTCACCTATAGCCTCATTTATCATAATGATTTTTCCATGACCTTATGTATGAGTCTGTTAACACTAATGGGCCTATAATTACCCGGATCAGTGGTTGGACCTACTTTGTGCAGAGGAATGACTGTAGCCATCTTCAATTCCTTGGGCACAAAACCTGACTGAAGACTCCAGTTGAAAAGTGATTGAAGTGGACCAGAGAGATCATATTTCCTATCTATTAAACATTCTGGCATGTTATCTGGGCCCATCAATCCAGTTCTTTTGGCCATGTAAAGTGCATTAATGACCTGTTCTCTAGTAATAGTTGGTGTGTTGTGTTATATGGTATTTTCTTTGGACTATCGGGGGGAGTTGGGGAGAGAAATTTGAGCTGAACCTGTCAGGCAAAAGGTTGGCAATGGCCTCTGATTCAGTGTGGGTGATGCTATTTACAATAAGTTCTGTGCATTGTTGTGCATTTCTGTAGAAAGCTTTATGGTTGTTCTTTGTCCGACAAGCTACTTTTCCTTCAAATTTAGCCTTTGAAGTATTAATAAACCGTCTTAGCCTCTTGTTTAGATTGGTCATGGAGCTTTTAGTATGTATGGCTTTGTTCCTCCTATACTTGGCCAAGATTTTTTTCTTTTGTTGTATAAACAACATATACTGTTATTCCGCAAGGGTGGCATGTCTTTTGAGTTTGTCTTATTCTTAATATGAGTGGGTACAGCTTCACCTATACAGCTATCAATATGGCTGTGCAGAGATTTTGTAAATAGCTCAGTGTATTCTATGGTGTTTACTGGGTTTGGGGCTGCTTGGACTTTAGCCAAGGTGTTGCTTAGTAGAGAGAGGTTAGCAATGAAATAGTCCCTAAAGGTTTTTGGTTTTGCTGAATTCCAGATTTAATTTTTATTTCAAGTAATACTGCCTTATGGTCAGATCTGATGAGCAAAGATATTACACTGAGTGAGGAACACTGGCTTCCCATGCTTGTGAGTAAAAGGTCAAGGATGTTTGTACCCCTTGTAGGATAATGAACCAACTGTTCCAGGATGTTGATATGAGCAAAGTTTAGGAATCACTGGACTTGTGCATTAGAAGTGGGTTAGGATTCCCATTCTATAGAGGGGTAGTTGAGATGCCCCATGAATATTATATTGGGTTGAACAATGAGGTACTCTAGTACATTGAGATAGGTAGTATGGGTTTCCTGTGATATGGAAGGGGACCTATATGTTGCAAGGATATGTTTCAGCACCCTGTTTATGGTGAGTTTCACATGTATGAGTTCCAGTGGGTCATACACTTTAACTAGTCTGGATCTGAGATGACTCTTAATATAGACCGACACTCCTCCACCTTTAGTTCCCTCCTGTGTAGTAGCTGGTCTAAAGCTGTGAAAGGCATTATAACCTTGCATTTTTGGGGTACACTCAATGACTTTAAACCATGTCTCCATTACTACACTGTCCAAGGAGAGGAAGGCTTGCAGGGAGTGGAGTTTCTTGTTAAGACTTCTAGCACTGAGCAATACCATCTTCAGATATTCTTCATAGGTTAAGCTAAGTCAGTAGGTTTATCAGTTTGGAATTGCCTAAAAAAGGCACTATGGGGGTTGAAAAGGTCTTTTCCAATAACTGAAAGCCTATAGGGGATACGTGCAGATCATCCCTGGCAAAGCAGCATGGTCTGTCAACCATGTCCTCTCAGGCTGTCAAATATTGTACCCTCCTAGATTGACACCAGGAGCTAAGCTAATTTTTAAAATCAATCATTTTCTGTCAGTAACATGGCATCATCCTTGGAGAAGGTTTTGTGCTGCTCAGTGCTAAGCTCATACATGCCTGAGACATGTAATCAGAGAGCTCAATCATGTCTCACCTCATATAGTCAAGAGTGGTATGTCTCAGGTCATTAACACCAACATGAACTGTGACAGAGTCATACTGGTGCCTGTGGTTCAATTGACCTGAGTGCCTGTGTGACTTGATGGATCTTAGCCCTGGAAAGGCAGCTAACTATGACTGTCTCCTTACTTGGTCTGGTGAGGGGAACATTTGTGTACCTTACTATGGAATCAACAGTGTCCAGGAAATTTGTCTATGTGCTGGTTTGCCTTAAGGGCTTAATAGTGGAGGCAATGGACACACTGTTACTATGTGTAGCTCTGGGTGGTATTTTAATGGAGTGTTTATGTGATGGCTGAAGATCCTTTCTTAGACTGTGCAGTGCAGGAGGTCTTACTGTTTTAGGAAGGTTACCTCTATGTGCCTCAGCAAAAGTAGTTTTATGTGTAGGGTCAGTAGGCGTGGTACAAGTGTCACTGACAATCTCTATAGGATTAGTTTTGGTTGTATGAGAGAGTTTTGCCTCCAGCATTAAAGTGTATTTACATCTCACATACATTATCTGTTTTATTAAGATTAAGTGGGTTGTCAGTGTACATGATGCAATTACTACAATGCCACAGAATACCCATCTCAACTAGACTGGCCACAGAGATAGTTGTGCATATCCATGGCCACTGCTCTACTAGGGAAGAGTAAGTAAAACTTAAATATTGAACAAGTCAATAAGAGAAGCGACTTGGTAAGCAATGCTCAGCTATGAGCAAGCTAGCTGCTCTTGTAGTTAAACAATCTGTCTAGACGGTAATACCACAAGAGTGCAGACCACAGTCCAGAACAAAGGAACGTAGGATAACAGGAACAATAAGTTTTTACCAGCAATTCCAAGCTTAGAAGGGTGGTCACTACATTTCCTGCTACAACAGTTTAGACCACAAACCTTCCTAATGTAAGATAACTGCTTTGGAGCCCATGTGCTTAAACGGGAACAAACACACTTAGAATAACAGCCACAATAAGCCTTCACCAGCAATTCCCAGCTCAGAAGGGAGGAGACTACTCTCTCCTCCTACAAGAGTGTAGACCACAAACTTTTTTAATGTAAAATAACTGGCATGAAGTCCAAGCACTTAAACCTAAACAATGACACTTTTGGAATAACAGACACGATAACCCTTCAACTAGCAATTCCCATCTTAAATGATGTAGGCTACTTCTCCTGCCACAAGAATGTTGACTGCAAACCTTCTTTATGTAACATAACTAGTTTAAACCCCAAGTGCTTAAATCAAAACTAAGAGACTTAGAATATCAGTTAGAATGTAATCAGGCTACTAACAAGCAGTAATAAATGCAGCAAAATAAATGTAACTGAACACTTTAAGAACCAGCAGCAAAAAGCAAAATAAAGTAATAAAGAATGAAGAAGAAGAACAGATTCAGTAAAATTAGCTGAATAAATTGCATTTTTTAAATAAGTGGGAAGAGAGGAAAGAGAAGATAATTCAATTTTTAGAGACTAAGGGGTGGGCATTCCCAAATGATTCCTCCATACTCAGTAGAATGAGCTGATGAGATGGGACTGGGAGTAGTGCCCAAAACCAGATTTATTGTAGGGTCAGACAACTCAAACGCCACCAATGAAAAACTTAAATTTAAAATCAAATGCAGAAAGAGATCTGCAATAGTCGGGCAGAGAAAAGCAATCAAGTAAAGCAAGCAGTCCAGCTTGAAAGAGGTGTGTGTGTGTGTGTGTGTGTGTGTGTGTGTGTGTGTGTGTGTGTGTGTGTGTGTGTGTGTGTGTGTGTGTGTGTGTGTGTGTGTGTGTGTATAAGATTGCTGTCCATTTTCTTGAATGTTGTTTTGTGATGGACTAGATTTCTGAATGTTCAAATAGTTGGACTTTTGATATTTAGAAGTGCCGTTTCTTCAAAAGTAGTGAGTCAGGATTAGGAGGGGTTTAAAGTGCTTAGTGTATGTTTGGGTGCTAGGATTAGAGTAAGGGCCAGGTAAAGGTAGAGATGCTATGTGTTTTTATGCAAGTGTGTCAATAAAACTTACGCAATAATTTTTATCATGTGCACGTAGTGGTACGCAGCAAAGCACACTCATGTGCAAATATGAAAAGTTTCATGGCATGCAAATTACAGCATAAGTAGCTGAATTTTATGCTAGTGAAGCAAATCAACACAGTGGAGTGGTTCAACAACCTCTAAAGCAACCGTGAAGACTCTGTGTCCTTGATGGCCATATATTTCAAAACTTTCCAAATACAGTCAAGGAAATGAGTCTACATAAAAACAAGAGCAAGTAAAAGGTCTTACATTTGTACAGAACTGCTATTAACATGTAACACTGTCACTCGTCCAGCCAAGATAAAACAGATGAACAGTTGTGGGTTCAGTTCAAGCAGCTGTATTGTATAAAAACACATAAAAATTGAGGCTTAGTAACTTAAACCTAAATAAACTTATAAACAGATTGACTACTGTGCTCATACATGCTCTCTGGCTGTTCTCTCAAAATGGCACTGCTGCCTGCACATGCTCTCTATTTATATGCACATGTCCTAACTTTGAAATGCTTCTTAAAGTTATGAAACGCACATTGTTCTACATCCTCCCTCTTTGAGAAATAGGTCATGCACAGCAATAATGACAACAATCATTGGCAGGCAATTTTATAGAACTAATTACAAATGAAACAATTATGTCCAGGTTGCTGTGTATTTTACACTAGGTCTGGAAATACAACCTGATCATGTGACATATAACTAGGACTGGGTTTAGCAACAGGGACTGTCTTTAATGAATGTTCAACTTCAGGGACATCTCGGACATCAGGAATGGGAATAGGCACTGAGACATATCCTTCAACAGGAACATCGTCTGGGTTGCTCTGAAATCTAGAGTCTATATCACAGGTACAATGCTGTGATATCAATCCAGACACCAGAAGAAGAAGATGCCTGCAATTTCTTCTGTATTCTATACCCTCAGATACCACTAAGTAGGATCTCAGCTCAGCACAAATACCTCACACTTGACCAATTCAATCAAAACCTTTTGCTGTTTGCATCTTCACTATCTCTCCTTCTTTCAATGGACAAAGAAATATGCTTGTTTTATCAAAGTTAGACTTCTGGAATGAATGTTTTTTTAAATAGTTGGGCTTTTATTGTGCTGGTGTTTTTAGCATTAGGGACCAACAAACTGAAACTGATAGGCAAGGTTGTTCTGGTTTGCTTAAACAGAAGTATCTAAGCAGGTGAGCCAAGTAAATTGTCATGGGGTATATTACTGAGATTAAGCAAATTCAAGAAAACATCAGTATTGTCACACTTTGACCTCTCTAGTAATGGCTTTGCACTTTGCACTGCATGTTCAGCTTGGGGGTATTAACTATGGGTACTCAGGACTACTAGTAACATGGATAAAGTCCCACTCTTTTGCAAATTTCTGAAATAGCTGACTGGCAAACTGGCCACTTGTCAGAAATAACTTTGTGTGGACTACAAAGGACTGAGTAATGGTGTTTCAATTTAGTAATGACAGTACTGGACATTAGGTTAGGTAGCAGATCAATCTCAAACCAGTTTGAATTAGACTCTACCTACACTAAATAATGTTGACTGTTCCACTCAAATATGTCAGTGGCTACTTTTGCCCAAGGTAGTTCAGGAATCTGGCTTAGCTGAAGTGGCTCTTCTTGCAAATGAAGTTTAGCACTATTACATACTGAACAAGATGATAGCACTTGATCAATATTTTTTGATAGAGTAGGGCAAAATACTAGTCCTCTAACCCTTATTTTGGTAGATCTGGAACCAATCAAAATGTCAATACAATAAACTAATAAAAACAAAAAAAGAAGTGAACGAAAGCACTCAATCGGAAATAAAGTGGAGTTTCCAGCATTCCTTTTGTCCTTCTTTTTTGTTTTTTATTAGATTCAGAACTTGGGTGGCCAAGATGTGAAATCTGGATGTACTCATGTTGTAAAAATGTAGGAATGACAACTTTAGGACCTTTGAAAATGATACCATCTTCCATCAACATCTCACCTCTGTGAGGAAAATAAGGTTGCACTTCTGCTGCTACACAAGATTGCTTTGATGGCCATCCAACATTGATGAAGTAGTTGAGCATTTGCAAAATTGGATCAGTCTTTGTATGATCTCTTAGCTCATCAAGTCTTGTGATAGAAAAATTATGCACTTCCATGATATCAAAGTCAAATTTCTCTGCATCAAGCTTTTCTGTGGTATTTTTGAGCAATCTGGATAAGGTATCAGCCATATAAAGAAGTTTGCCTTTTGAATAGACCATTTTGTAGTTGTACTTTTGTAATCTGAGCATCATTCCTTGTAGTCTTACTGAAGCTGTATGCATAGGCTTCTTTGAAATAGTGACTAGAGTCTGATGATCAGTCTCAGTTTGGATAGCTTGGCCTTAAATATAATCATGGAACTTCGAACATGCAAGCACAATTGCCAAAAGTTCCTTCCCAATTTGAGCATACTTGCATAGGCTACTGGTCTGCCCTCTTGAAGCATAGCTGCACCAAGACTGAACTGTGAAGCATCACAGGAAAGAATCACTGATTTGTGGATATCATAGTATCTTAACTTAGTTGGGCTGGCAATTTTCTGTTTAAGGTCATCAGATGCTCTCTGGTGTTGTTCCAGCCATGACCAGGTAACATTTTTGCATGTCAGCTCTTTTAAGGGCACTGATAATACACTGAATTCTGGTATAAACTTGCCCAAATAATTAACCATGCCAAGAAAATGCTGTAAAGCTTGGACATTGTCTCGAGCTGGCATCACAAGAATAACTATTTGTTTGAAGGATCTGGTCATTAGGCTGAAATGGTAAATAAGTTACCTACATAAGCAACTTCTGTTAGCCTGAATTTACATTTCAGAAGATTGAGCTTTAGATTCACTTCATGTGCTCTTTCCAGAACTTTCCTGAGGTTTCTGCCATGTTCTGCTTCGCCATTGCCTCCATCTACTAAATAATCCATTATTATAGCACATGGATAACCCAAACAATTTTACTACATTGCACTCTGAAAGACTTTGCTGGCAGAATTTGTTCCAAAAGGCATTCTGAGAAATCTGTATCGACAAAATGGTGTGCTGAATGTAGCCAGTAGTGAATATTTGCAATCAAGCATTACTTGCCAAAATGAACTCTTTGCATCTAAGAAACAACAGTGGCATTTGGCATGAGGGTAGCACCTCCCATGACTGTATGCATAAGATGGTGGGGTCTCTTTAATTCTTTAAGTCTTTTGGGTCATGACATATTCATCTGAGCTTTTTTTATGAGTGACTACCATGGAAGCACACCCATTCAGTTGGTTCTGTAATTGGACAAATCACACCTTGCTGCAGCATCTTATCTAACTGGAATTTTACTCTGTCCTGCATAACTATTGAAATTCTTCTCACTGGTCTGACCACTGGACTAACCTCTGGGTCTAATTTCCTGGAGTACACAACTGGAAGTTTACCTAGCTTGTCTTCGAAAACATCAACATACTCTGAGAAAATAGATTCAGTGAAACTGGAACTGGGACATGTGCTTACACGGTGGACTTCTGTAGTAAAGGAAAGCAGTTTCATTCTTAAACTGTCTCTGAGACCTAATAATGACTGTACAGGTCTTCTGACTGCATAAAATTGCAAGCTGTAACTGTTTCCAGCTGAATGGCATGAAAGCAATACTGAGCCTTTGGTTTTAAACTCTTCACCTCCATAAGTAACATGCTTCACACAATTGGGCAAATTAAGTTGTTCACCAGCTCTTACTCTAGCAAATGTTTCTGCTGACATAACATTGCACTTTGAACCCATGTTTACTTTGAGCTCTGTGGGTTTACTATTGAGCATGACAGTACAAAACACTTTGTTTTTTGCCAACAAATCCACGGTATTAATCTTTTCAACAACCACTGAAATACCATCTACATAGAAAGTAGAGTTGCAGCTTTCTAGATGATCAACTTGCTTTCTTAAGTAACCTTTCTTAATAAATGAATGCGCCTTTCTTGATTTACAAAGCTTTTGAAAGTGGTTCCATTTTTTACACTTGTGGCATTGTTGACCAAATGCTAAGCACTTCTATCTTTTGGACTCATGATTGGCACTACAATTACGACAGTTAACAATGAGAGTTGACTTGGGTTTTGCTGACTAACCCTTATGCTGCACTGAGCATGTCTGTTTTACTGAGCAAGTCTTAGAACTTGGTGGAAAGCTATGGGCTCTCCCTGGAAATCCTGCAGGGGCTGCAGCTCCCTTGTGCTTGTGCCTGTTTCTGTTAGCCATGTGTTGCATGCTGTCTATGCTTGCTCTAGAGTTTTTTTTAAACCATGCTATTATAATCTGCTAGCATATTTGTGTGCCTTTCTGTAAGCTCTTGTATCTGACAAATTTCTATGGCTATTCTCAATGTTAAATCACTGTCTCGAAGCAAAATCCTTCTTACAGTAACATTATTAACACCACACACATGCCTATCTTTTAACAAGTCATCTTTAAAATCACTAAACCTGCACATTTTAGCTTTGTTTCTCAAGTCAGTAATGTAAGCTGCAAACGTTTATCCTTGCCTTTGGCCTCTTGTATAAAATAAGTGCCTCTCCAATGTAACATTTGTCTGGGGGTTATACATTTCTCTAAATTTACATTTCAAGCACTCATGGTCCTGCCTTGGTTCAGCTTGTACAACAAAATAGTGGTTTTCCCCTTCTCCTGCATATACTGCTGGTGCATACACAAATGAACGCTCTCTTTAAATGGTTTCTGACTTAGCTAGATTAAGCAGAATAAATGCCCTTGTATGTGCGTCTTTGTCAGAAAAAGCTGCTTTTATGAAAATGTCATATTCCTGCTCAAATAATTGCCAATTCTTTGCAATAATATAATCAAACACAAGTGGACTGGGTTTGCCAAATGCCTCTGCCATACCAACATGCAGTAATAAAGATCCTTGGAATTATGTAAGAACACAGACACACATATACGCCAGACATTTTTGCCAGAACTTGTAACTATGCTCAATAGCACAACAGACTCTTCAAAATAACTGCACTTTGTAAAATAAGTTTCTGTAGCACAAGAACACTGAAATCACTGTACTTTGTGAAAACCACCCCTTATCAGTATAGAAAAACACATTGAAATGACTGTACTTTGCAGATAAAATGTACACAGCACAAGAACCGTCTAAAAATGGCTGTACTTTGAGAAATAACTCTATACAGTGTAAGAAACACTTTGCACTTTGTAAAGAAAATGTACACAGAACAAGAAACTTTTTGAAGTGACTGTATTCTTGTTGCACTTTGTGAAATAACTTTGCTTTGCACATGGTAAACTCTTTGAACTAATTGTACTGTAATAAGGAACACACAGCAAACACTTTGCACATTCTGAGATACTTTGAACACTCTAGTTATGGTCTGACTAGCTTTAGTCAATGCAAAATAGTAGCAGATAACAGAAAACATAGTTATTTACTAGACAAATGCAGCCACTTTGCTTTTGCATGCTTATTTTCCCTTTATTGTACTTGTTATGCTCATTTGACTTTTATCATGCTCGTTATACTTTTCTTGTGCTCGTTTTACTTCTAACATACTTGTTTTACTTTAAACATACTCATGAAATTAGAAGTAGTTTTGAACATATTCATAAATATTTTGAATAACTTTATCAAATATTATGGTTTCAAACATTTTTCTTAATTAATAATGCATTTTGTGCTTTTTGTTTGATTAATAATATCCCTTGTGCTTTGCGTTTGATTAATAATGCATTTTGTGCTTTGCAAATGCTTTGTATAGTTTCCTTTATAATATAAATAATTTATGTAAGTTTTTTATTACCTGAAGTTCATTTCTGACCTTTCTTGATCATTTCAGCACTGTATCACTCAACCTGCTTAATATATCTTGACCATTAACGCTGCACTTCATGGCTTGAAGAAGTTTCACTCCTTATCCCATTCTGGCACCTTGTGCCCTCCTGTCAGGATAAAACAAACAGTTGTGGGTTCAGTTCAAGCAGCGTTATTATATACAAACACATCAGGATTGAGGCTTAGTAAGTTAAACTTAAATAAACTTATAAAAAGATTGACTACTGCACTTATACATGTTAACACTCTGGCTGTTCTCTGAAAATGGCACTTCTGCCTGCTCTCTATTTATATGGATGTGCCCTCACTTTGAAATGTGTCTTAAAGTTACAACACACACACTGTTCTACAAACACCGTATATATTTTGACCTAGTTACATAGGGTGGATGCTAGAAAATCAGTGTAACAATCATAATAATGTCATTTTAAGTGCCATGACATGAATGCAGCTTTGCTCTGCCACCCTGAAATGAAGAACATACTTGTAAGTAATGCAGGCTGCTAAAATGTGCAAACCTCCATAAAACAGAGCATTATACTGTAATGTAAGCATATGCAGGATGTAGCTGATGGATTACAATATTTCTTTGTTACAGCATTGGGCTCCCATGCAGTTTCCCTGCCTACACAGTAACTAGCCATGTAGAGTCCAGGTTATCAACATGGTGAAGATGTAAATGAGGTCAAAACCCATTAGAATTGTTGAATTACAAAAAGAGTAACCTTGTATGGATGTTAATTTTGTGTAGTCACTTCCATAGTGTTCATGTTGAATGCATGGCGACAGTGAATGCTGACATCAGAGGAGTGTGTCAGGTTACACTTGAAGAGGTGAACATGTAAGGCTGTGAAAGGTGAAACTGCATGCAAACAGTGTGCAAAACCTATGTTCTGTGTCATCCTCTTTATTGTTTGTTAAAATGCATTGTATCTGTCCGCATTAATTTAAAATGTGTTTTTTCATTTTTGTCCTTGTTTGCATGATGTGGCGCTTGGTGCAATTCTGTGTTGCTATGTAACTAGTCTTGTGACAGCACATGCAAGTGTTAGGGCTGGAATATAGATGGTCCTGGGCTTGACTCCATGGTGTACAATCTTTCATTCACTTTTTATGGTGTGATATCCTGAGAATGGATGAAATATTAATTTTGGCTATGCTTATGTTATTTATACGAAGGAGTACTGTGTGGCATGGAGGTGTGTGGAGCTGTGCATAACACACCAAAGAGCAAGCAACAGGTGTGTCTAATAGATGCTATTTATTCCATAAGCAGGTGAATTGCATGTTAATCAACCAATCCAACACAGTGGAGCTATTCGACAATGTATAACATATACATGTAGCCTCCATTTTGTTTTTTCCTTTATCCTTCAATACCATTGCAGTAGAGACAAGGAAATTTTAAATGACACAATGCTAGGGGCTGCTGCAGCTATTCTACATCTGCATGTGCTAGAGACTGAAGCTAATGCTGCTGGTGCTGCTGACAATAGTTCTAGGTTGAGAAGGAGAAGAGTGTTCAGGCCCAGAGTAACTTTCCAGGTGCTAAATTTAATGTAAAATAGATTGTAGACCACTACAGGGTGGGCAGGGCTGCATTACAAGAATGCTGTGAGCTCTGCCACCCTCAACTCAGTGACAGAGCCAGCCAAGGTGAACGCATCGCAGTGGAAACTAAGGCATGTGTAGCCCTTAGAATATCAGATACTGGTACCTTTCAAAGACCAACTGGGGACATGATAGGTGTGTCACAGTTATCAGCCTCCAGTATCCTCCATCAGTTTCTGGATTTTATGCTCATACATGCTAGTGAGCACATACCACCCCCCCGTACTTCTGAAGAGAGGGCCAGCAATATGGAATTGTTTTACCATGTAGTGCACTGCCCTGAAGTAGTGGGTGCCATAGGCTGCACTCATGTACACATTAAGGCACCACCTGATGAGCAGGGTAGATTCTACATTAACTGCAAGGGCTACCACTCCATCAAATGTTAAGTCATGTGTAATGCCCAGGGAATTATCTTGAATGGGTGTGCTGGCAATCCTGGCAGCTATCATAACTCCCATATCTGGCATGCATCACAGCTGTGCCAGATGTTTACTGGGGGTCATCCCACAGGGCCATTTGCTGGGAGATGCT
The DNA here is from genome assembly GCF_019279795.1 of Protopterus annectens. Lineage (NCBI taxonomy): Eukaryota > Metazoa > Chordata > Ceratodontiformes > Protopteridae > Protopterus > Protopterus annectens. The sequence continues at coordinate 1,029,891,031 of NC_056730.1, forward strand.
GGCTATGCCCTGGAATTGTGATTGATGATACCCATCAGAAGTGCATACACACCCACAGAAAAACACCATAATGAGGCACATGCTCAAATTAGAAACACCATAGAGCATGTGTCTGGGCTACTGAAGTCACAGTTCCGGTGCATAGACATATCTGGTGAAGTCCTGCAGAATAATCCACACACATGTACACAGGTATTCACAGTATGTGCTATGCTCCACAATCTCATCCTGCAGAAACAGATGCAGCAGGATCAGCAAGGAGGAGGGATGCACATCCCTCACCAACACCTAGGTCACCACAGTCACATTCACAGGAGGACTCAGAGGAGTAACCCCTAGCTGCTGTCCTTGTAGGCAGACATAGGATTGCTCAGTATCCTCTTGCTTTGGCTAAGTGACAATACATAGCACATTCACTGACCACCTTGGGACCTAATATCTTTCTCCTACTCGTATACATACAGTAAAATTGATACCAAACAACTCACACAACCTTTACCTTCCCATGTATTGGTTGTGTATTGCTTGCATCAGACAGAGTCAGCACTGAACTAAAGGTGTGTCAACTGCTGAATTTGCAAGGTAAGTCCTGAACCTAGAGTGTATTATTTAATAATATTATGACATATCTTTGTTTTTCCTAACTTGGTAGAGTAAGCAAGTAAACAGGATTTGTACAGAAAGTACATTAACATGTGAGCTAGACACTTATATTACTTATATTTGTCCATTAGTAATTAGTAAGCCGCAGACATGAAAGATTCACACAGTCATACCTCTGAAGAATTCTGATGTTCCCTGCATGCTCTCAGTTTATTACCATACCTTTGTACTGGTAAATCATTAAAGACAGAAGTTAGAAAATGATGATACATGTTGCAGTTTCAGAACTCAGACTTGTTTGTGTCATAACAGTACCTGAGCTTTGTTCCCCCAAAGAGGAGTGTACCATTGTTCTTGCCATAACAGTAGCTCAGCTATGCTACCCCCCAAAAGAACAGTATATGTGTGTTTGTGCCATCCAACCTGGACTTCATTTGTTGGCAACTGCATATCATATTATTCCCAGTTAATATCCTCTCACATGTTAAGGCTAATGATATAGAATGGCTTACACACTGCATGTGTTAGATAACTGATGAATGATCAAGAAACACTGAAATGTAACACAGAGCTGTCTATTTGTAAACATAATTATGACAGGGTGTGTGATCACTAACTACTCTATGTCCAAATATAGTAAAGAGAATTAAATGTACAAATCATAGCTGATGGTTTGATAGCAGTGTATGTTCTGATGCAGTTGGTTGTGTGAATAATGAATTTCCATTTTGTTGATGCAAAGCTGTTTGTGTGGCCAAGAGGACTAAGGCATCCCTCCCCTTTTCTGAATCTGTATTGGTGTAAGGATTCAAATCCTGACATATGTAGAAATTAGTAATATGTGCTATCAAGTCCTACTGTGCTTATACATATTTTGCATATGTGTTCCTTAGTTTTAATATCTTTTCCTATTTGTCTTCTTTTAATTCCAGTTTTGTGTGATGCTCCGTGTTGTGAAAAAACATTTGGGTAAGCTTATCTTGTTTGCTTTATGAGCAACATTGTGGGAATAGGGGAAAAACAGATTTCCTAGAAAGCAGGCACCCAAAAATAAAAAAAACAAATACATTCAATTAATGATCTTAGCCATCTCAAAAAGCCAGCCTGGAGTACAGATGGTACCTGGTATAGTAGAAAGCATTAGCAATGCACCTCACATTTGTGCATTGCTTCCCTGCCAGAAAACAGACCTAACTCACATGCATGTATATTTTGTTAACCATCGTGCAAATCTAATGTCTGTTGCACTATGGAATTGTATATATGATATTTTATTATTGCTGTTTATTGTCCATTTATTTTATATGACATAAAACTACATGTGTAAACATTGCAAACGAAGAGCACAATATAATATATTATAATATAATATAATAAAATATAATGTAATGTAATGTAATGTAATATAATATAATATAATATAATATAATATAATATAATATAATATAATATGATATCATAATAATATATGTTATGACAATAATAAAAATATGTTATTTGCAATACATGCATTTGTCCCCTCCCCCATAAACCACCCCAAACAAGCAGTACAAACTTGGGGTCTCATTACCTTTTCCACACATATACCAACCACAATACAAAATGGTATATAAAATTTTGTGTGCTCACTCATGCACATGGCCACTTGGTGGTGCTCACAGCTTTACCGTGCAAAACTCAAACAGTCAAGTATGCTCAGTAAGAGTACTGGTATTGTTACACAACTAGGCTTCCAAACAACCTACTGCTATTAGGCTACTAGCCTCAAATGACACTATGAAGCATTGTACCTATGCAGGCCACCTAACCTGTTGTCTACCACATGGCCTGCCAGTGTCATCTACTATAAGTTCACATGCATTCCTGACAAAATCAGACTTGTACTGTGTCACATGTGATAAGTAATGTGTCCTGTAGTCTGTGTACTTAGGTAGGAGTTCTGTTCTCACTGCAGTTAACCGTGTGTGTGTGTGTGTGTGTGTGTGTGTGTGTGTGTGTGTGTGTGTGTGTGTGTGTGTGTGTGTGTGTGTGTGTGTGTTTGTGTGTATTTGTGTGGGTGTGTGTATACCCCACAGTTATTTTTCCAATGGCATGGCTTGCTAGTTTTTTGAGACTTGCGCAAGCTTACACATCCATTTCATGCAAGCCTCCCAACCTCTTGTCTCCCACATGGTTTGTCAATGTCATCTTCTATAAGTTCACCTGCAGTGCCGACAAAGTCAGACTTATGCTGTTGCATGTGTAATAAGTATTGTGTTCTGTAGTCTGTGTACTAAGATAGATAGGGGTTCAGTTCTCACTGCAGTCAAATGGAGGGGATTGGTATGTGTGTGTGTCTCTGTGTGAGAGCTGTTGCTGGACTTTACAACAGCCTTTAGGACACTGTTATCTTGTCCTCAACAGACACTGCTGATGTTATCATCTATAAAGTGTTGTCTGACACACTTCAAGTCGGACTTGAGCTGTGGTACTTGCGTTAAGCACTGTGTTCTGTAGTGTGTGTACTTAGATAGGTAGCAGTTCTAGTCTCACTGCTGTCAAATGGGGGGGTGGTTTGTGTGTGTGAGCTGTTGCTGTACTTCACAGTGAGCTTCTTATAGCAAGCTTTGGGACACTGTTATCTAGTCCTGGACAGACACATATCTGCCATTACTAGGATATACAGTAAGCAAAAAAAGCTACTGTCTACAAATGCAAATGTGAGAACGAAGAATTCAACAACACCTTCCTCAGCCTAAACAAGCAAATAAGACAACTTGTGCAATCTCTAACCCTAACATTTATTTTCTATTTTTTTTTTTCTTTTTTTCTTTCCCCCACAGCACAGCAGGGTAGGCCTGGCCCACAGGATCCACCTGTCCCCATTCCACTAGCAATGGCACCAAGGCCTATCATGTCTGAGTCACAACCTGGTAGCACCTCTTGTTCTGCCACTGCACTACCTGATCCCTCAGGTACCTCTGCCTCGGAGGACAAAGCTGTAGTTCCCTCCAGGAGCAGTGGCAGAGGGGGTGATTTTCTCACCCAAGAAGAACTGCCAGAGATGGTGCTTAGGATTTTGTGCTGCACTGTTTCTTCATGCCTATGCCAGATGGAGACACTGTTCTCCATTATTGTACAGAATAACACAAGGAGATGCAGATGTCAGACACTGCAGCCATTTTCACAGTGAGGTGACAGTAATGACAGTCTACTGGGTAGGACCTGATTCTCACTGTCACCCAGCTTGACATCCATGAGTTTTCAAGGTTCACACCCTTACCTCAACCATGGTGTTCATCCACCACTTGTGTTCTTCACCATCCATGTCTCGTCTTGTTTGTCTTGTCCATCTTCAGTTGCTTCCTCACCTTGCCAAAGTACCTGCCTCAGACATACCCGTGTCCCTTCCCCAACATTCCTAGGTCACCACAGTCACAGTCAACAGGAGGACTCGGAGGAGTAACCCCTAGCTGCTGTCCCTTAGAGCATGTATCCGGGCTTCTGAAGTCACAATTCCAGTGCCTAGACATATCTGGTGAAGCCCTGCAGTATAGTCCATGCACATGTACATAAATATTCACAGTATGTGCTATGCTCCACAATCTCATCCTGCAGAAACAGCTGTAGCACATAAAAAAAAATAGGGAACCTATCCCCCAAAATATTGTCCCATACATAGCTCTCCATGTTGCACATATGTCTAATTGATGCACTTGATTCAGTCTAATTGGCTATACAACACAATTATGTCATTGTCACCTCTCTCTCTCTGGAGGTGACAGTCCAAATTCAGCTAATCTTCTGCACATATGATCAGTTTTTAGGCACATGCTCAGTATATGTCATATATACACAATACATACATGTGTTGTCCATTCCCCCAAGCAATAAAACCATGGGGGCTCAGTAGCTTTTATACACATGTCTCAACCACACTACAAGGTGTAATATATAATGTTGTATGCTACCTCATGGATAGGGCAAGTTGGTGGTGCTGACAATCATGCTCTGCTAAACTCTAACATCCAACTATGCTCAATAAGGGTACTTGTGCTATTACACAGCTAGGCTTCTATACACCTAGGACACACTGTCCAGTTAGGCTACTGGCCACGTATGTACCTATGAATCTTTGTACCTATGCAGGTCTCACAACCTGTTGACCCCCACATGCCTTGCTAATGTCATATACCATAACTTCACCTACAGCCATGTAAAAGTCAGATGTGTACTGTGGTGCTGGCATAAAGTACTGAGTTCTATAGTCTGTATACTTAGATAGGGAGTGGCTCTGTTCTCACAGTGAAGTGTGTGTGTGTGTGTGTGTGTGTGTGTGTGTGTGTGTGTGTGTGTGTGTGTGTGTGTGTGTGTGTCTACTCAGCAGAGTAGATGTGCTATTCTACAGTTACTTCTCTAACGGCATGGTTTGGTAGTCTTTTCATACTTGCAGAAGCCTACACATCCATTTCATACAATGCACCCAACATCTTGTCTCCCATGTGGCTTGCTGATGTCATCCACTATAAGCTGACTTGCAGACATATAAAAGTCAGACATGTGCTGTGGTGCTTGAGTATAGTATTGTGTTTTATAGTATGTGTACTTAGGTAGGGATTCTGTTCTAATCGCAGTCAACTATGTGTGTGTGTGTTTGTGTGTGTGTGTGTGTGTGTGTGCGCGTGTGTGTGTGTGTGTGTGTGTGTGTGTGTGTGTGTGTGTGTGTGTGTGTGTGTGTGACAGATATTACTTGACATTATAGAAATCCTTTTATACCAGCATGTGGGACACTATCACCATATGCTCAACACGCAATGCTAATATAATCAGCTTTATTATATTATTGCATATACAACCATCCCACCAGGCCAGTAGCCCAGGCAGATGTCTCCTTAGGTTCTTAGGAAGTTACTAGGTAGAGGACTGGTGACAGGTATACTTTGGGGTATGTCTGGTGGAGACAGGGGGGTGAAGTTTGCCCTAAACTGTCTGGTAGCATGTTGATGATGTCCTCAGGGCCAGTATGAGTGGTACTGTCCACTACTAGGTAGGCACAAAGCTGGGCCTTCACTTTTAGATGTCTGACATAGCTAAAAAATGCATCCTCAACATCTTTAGCTAATGATGCTACTTTAGGTTTGTATGTGGCTTTAGAGGACTTTTCAAGATAGCTAATTTTCATGTTCAAGCTGTGAAGCATGTCTTTCCTCTGGTGAGTCAGTTCCCTCTTGTTCTTAGTCATTACTCTCTTCCAATTGTTGTATAGCCTATGTATGCTTGATGCTCGTGAGGGTGGCTTGTTTCCTGTGAGGAACTTGTTTTGATCCATTCATGTTCAACTGACTCTGTACATTTGTATAGCTGTTTACACAGGCCACTTTTATACACCTCTGTATAGCAGTCATTGTTGACCATGGTAGCAGGGGAATTATACCTCTTTATGGCATCAGTTAGGAGCCTATAGTTTGCTTTGGAGAAATGTTTCATCCTTTCTTCTCTTCAGTGGATGTTGTCTATGATTGTGAATGTGAATGAGAGTGGAATGTGATCTGACCTGACCAGGGGAGCCAACACACAGGGATTAGTGCAGAGAACCACTACTGTATGTTGGTCAGTACTAAGTCTAAGACATTCAGGACCCTTGCAGGGGTGCAGACTATATGTTACACAGCATGTGTATTGACAAAGTCCAGGAACCTTAGGGTGAGTGTGTCTGTGGACATATATGACTACAAATCAATGGAAGGATAGTTGAAATAACACATGACCAAGGCGTTTGGCTGTGTAGTGAGTGACTCAATTAGGTCCTAGTAGGCAGACTGGTCCTTTGGTTCAAAGTGGAGAACCTGTAGCTATAAATTATATGGAACAGGGACTTAAATAAAGTTAGTTGGACTTGGAGTAGAACTCCAGAGTCATAATCTTTGACCAGTCTTGTGGCGTATTTTCTTTAATGTAGATGTATACATCTAAGCTTTTGGTTCTTTCAAGCTCATTTTGATGTGTGAATGTGTAGAAGACATTGTATCTCTGCATGACTAGGGTGCTCTCTGTGGTATTGAACCATGTCTGTGTGACTGCACAGACATGGGCATCTTCCAAGGTAAGGAGTTCTTCCAGATGGTGCAGTTTCTGATTTACACTCCTTGCATTAAACAGCATAACCTTCAGTTTGTCTGTGGTGATTCTTTTACATTGGAACTTTACTTCTGACATTGCCTGAAAAGGCCACTATGAGGGAGGCAAGCACATTCATATATTACAGTGAGGTACATCTCCAGTCATTCACAGCAACATGGACTATGACAGATCCATAACAGTGCTTGTTATTGAGAGACTTGAATGTGGGAGTGATCTGATGGACCCTGGCACCTGTCATGCAGCTAACTGCGACCATCTCCTTGTCCAGCCTGTTGAGGTGGACATTTGTGTGTCTCACTATGAAGTCACTTATGAGCAAGTCATTTGGTTTTTGAGGTGTTTTACCTGAGGGTCCTATTGGCTGAGACACTGGTGTGGGCATTATTATGTGTAATGGCTACTGTTGGGTCCACACTGTGTGCAGTAGGTTTACACCTGGGAGGTATCCAATCTTTAGTTAGGTTTCTAGTGAGTACCTCCACAGACTGCAACTCTGAACTGAGATATGTAACAATAAGCATCCTTTTCTGTGCATTTAAAGTGTTGTTTTATTGTATCTGCTTTATTTTCTGAAAAAAAAAATATATACATATATATATATATATATATATATATATATATATATATATATATATATATATATATATACTTGTTTCCTGCCTTTCTAAACTAGTATAGTCCAGTTTTCAGGTTAGTGCTGAATTCAGGGCTGTGTTACAAATCTCTGTGTTTGCCTATACTTAGTTGGATAGAAGGAAGTTTCTCTGTTCACCTGTGAGAGAGGGGAGCTTTAAGCAGCTTATCTGTCCCTGGAGGAGTGGTTTCAGCCCAGAAATTAGTAGTTTATTGGCAATTTTGGGCTAATTTCTATCTCTTTCATTTCCTTGCTATAAAAACCTCATTTGCCCAGTTTTGGGTGCCGGGCAGTGCTGGTTAGCTAGGATATAACTATTCCTGGCTCCACAAAGTCTCCTCTTCAACTTTTTCCTTGGAACTAGACAAACTTTCAACTTAAACACTCAAGCCATTCATTTCTCAGCCCGGCACTTGCTCAAAACTCATAGCAAGCACTTATAAACCCTAGCACTAGACCCCCCCCCTATACTGTACAGAAGGACAAGGCCCTCTATTTGACCTTACCAGCTATTCAGTAAAACAGTTCACTGTACCTATCCAGGCATGTCCAAAGGGCAGTTTCAGGTGTACTCTCCAGTCCAACTGATGAATCTGGGCATTTTGAGACAATGTTACAACTGTCTCATGTACACAAACTACCCTCACCTCCTACCACCAAACACTAATACATGCAAGAGATGCAATTATACAGCCAAACTGGAGGCTAAGCTGTCTCAAAACAAGACTGGATCAGACAGTCAAGAGGAGAAGGGAAATACTGGCATCACACCACCAGTCTCACATAGACCCATTAAACCAACACCGGCAAAAAAACACGTATAAATACACAAAAACATACTTGGAGGCTCTAAATAAAAATCTGAAAAAGCAACAGAGACCTCCAAAGCAGACATCCAAGCAACCTCCACCCCCAACACAAACCATGAAACACATACTTCACAAAACCAGTGTGCCACACAATCACAGCCCTTAAGGCAAAATAACATACCCAACATACTAGTAATAGGTGACTCTATAGTCAGGCACACTGACATCTCAATCACTAGGTGGAATAAGGAGAAAGTTACTGTTAGCTGCCTGTCGGGTGCCAGGATCCACCACATAACACAAGCACTCAGGTCACTCCAGAACAAGTACAAATATGACTCTGTCATTGTCCATGTTGGTGTGAATGACCTGAGCTGTACCTCCCTGGACTACATGAAAAGAGAAATGGAAGAGCTCTCTGATCACGTAGCCCAGGCTGGTATGACACTGATCCTGAGTAGCATCCTGCCATCACCAAGAATGATACACCGGTATAAATAAAAAATGATCAGTTTCAACAATTGGCTAAGTTTATAGTGTCATTCGAAGGGGATCCAGTGTCTGTCCACCTGGGATGACATGCTCGAAAAGCCACGCTACTTCGCTAGAGATGGCTTGCACCTGTCACTTTTAGGCTTTCGAATACTGGCCAAGGCTCTTGCCACCCCCATAGTGCCTTTTTTAGGCAAGGCTCAAAAGACAAACCCACCGCCGTAAATAGCACAAGTAACAAAAATCTGAGGGTAATGCTACTCAATGCCAGAAGTCTAAACCTCAAAATGCACACACTTGAGGCACTCCTCAGTATGGAGAAAATCAATATATGTGCAGTAACAGAAACGTGGTTTTAAGGCTCTAGAGAGCACCCCAGCACTACCAGGATACAACTCATACCATACATTTCGGCCACAGAACCCGGATCAAAATACAAAAGGCAGGGGAGTATCCATATTCATCAAGGATACCCACACCGTGGCACAGCATGGTGCTTCAGAGATCATCCACGTGCAACTAACAATGAGCAAAACTGCATTTCAAACTGTAGCTTGCTACAGATCACCCACCATGTCCCAGGACCCCCATTCCACATTTCTGGAAACACTAGGAAACATAAAGCTCCTACCAAACACCCTAATATTGGGTGATTTCAACTACCCAAACATTAACTGGGAGAACTACTCAAGTACTAACTCCCTTGCCCAACATTTCCTAGAATTTATAAACTCAAACACCCTGGATCAACTGTTCAACACTCCCACCATAGGTGACAACATATTGGACCTGGTCATCACCAAAATGGGCGACCGGTGTTCTACACTGGAGGTCAACCCCTGGCTGGTTAGATCTGACCATAAACAAATCACTTTGGATATCCACATTCCACCCCCACTCCCAGACAAGGAAACCACTCTGAAAATCTTTTCAAAAGCAAACTTCACATTACTTAAGACAGAGGTGGAAAGATTCAAAGCCCCCATGCTGAAGGATAATGCTGTCCAAGCTGCAAAATCCTTTACCAATGCATTCTACAGGCACCTACAAGAATGCATGGATCATGCTATCCCAAGCAAAATCAAGACTCACTCCTCCAAGAAAAGGAAACCAGTCTGGTGGACCCCTGCCATAAACAAGCTATACAATAGATGGAGGAAACTAGTACAGAAAATAGTAAAATCCCAAGAAGGGAAGACATCCCTGATCAGTATCAGCAAGAAACTACAATCCCTCATAAAATTGTCCAAGGCGGGCTTTGAAAGAAAAATTGCCAAGGACTCCAAAGATAACCACAAGGCATTCTTTAGCTATGTCAAGAATCTAAGTGGCAATGCTCATATCTGCTTGGAGTTAACGCAGAATGGCACAACATACACTGAACCAACTGATATTGCCAACATCCTGGCAAACAGGTTCAGTGCAAACTTCACCACCCTCTCACCCCCAAAAGGGCCCATAACCATACCAGAAGAATGTAGAGCCCCTGAAATCACAGACACTCAGGTTAAAACAGCCCTCTCCAAAGCCAAAAACACTGCATCAATGGGACCGGACGGTGTCCCAGGCTGCATCCTACATGAGCTCAAAGACGAACTAACCCCTCGCCTAAACACACTGTTCAAACTCAGCCTCTCCACAGGCTACATACCCATAGATTGGCACACAGCAACAGTTATTCCACTCCACAAAGGAGGAGCCACAATAGACCCCAGGAACTATCACCTTATAAGCCTGACTAGCTTGGTCTGCAAGGCTATGGAGTGCAACATCATGGAACTCATTAACAGAGACATTGGGAACCTCCAAACACTGGACCCTACCCAGTTCGGCTTTGTTAAGGGCAGATCATGCCTCCTAAACCTGGTGGACTTCTTTGAGACAGTTACCAAGGCTATAGATAAGGGAAAGGTGGTACACACAGCATACCTAGACCTCGCAAAGGCCTTTGACACCATTCCCCATTCTGGTATTATAGACAAGCTCAGCAGCCTGAACATAAACCCCTATGTCACAAGATGAGTTGCCAATTGGCTCACGGACAGAACCCACATGGTGAGACTTGTGGGAGCTAGGTCTGACTCTAAACTGGTTACAAGGGGTGTTCCCCAGGGCTCAGTCCTTGGAGCCCTCCTATTCGGCATATACTTCTGAGACATACAGGCAAGCACAGGAGGACTATGGCTGACCAAGTTTGCAGACAACTGCAAACTAGGGGCTATAATTGACTTTCTGGCTGACACAGACATCCTCCAAAAGGGTCTTACAAAGACGGATACCTGGTGTCAAAATCATGGCCTCAAGCTAAATGCCAAAAAGTGCATAGTCATCCCCTTTGGAAAAAACAAAGTACACACAAACTACCACATAGGTGGTAGCCCCTTAAATACGGAAAATGTAATAAGGGATCTGGGGACCCAAGTAGTTAGTAATGTATCCTTTGATAATCACATTGCCAAAGTGGTTAGAAAATCCTTCTATGTTGCCCACCTAATCACAAAAGGGTTTGCATCCAGATCAAAAGAGGTCATTGTACCCCTCTACTCATCACTCATCAGACCCATCATAGAGTACAATGCCCCATTTGGGATGTACCTTACATGACACCTGCAACAGCTTGAAAGACCACAGAAGTACCTCACCAAGAGGATCACTGGCCTCAAACAGATGCCCTATGCAGCTCAACTGAAGAAACTCCAGCTGTACTCAGTTGCATACCGCCTACTCAGAGGTGATCTCTGCATGACATACAAGTCCATGTCCAACCCAGAATTGATGAACATGCTCCACCTAAAGAAAACCTTATCCCCTTGAGCCACACACTCTAGGGATCTAAACCTCACCACAACAATAAATAGTACGTGCTGGAGGGATAGATTCCTACCCCTGAGACTTCCCATGCTTTAGAACAAGATTCCAGTCTACATTAGGCAGAGCTACCCACTAACACTCTTCAAGAGAAACCTTGATGAGTGAATGGGAAACAGAAAGTTTACCCCGGGGATCACTTCAGTGGCTCTGCTGGATAGAGGCACAGGGAACTAATCTAAGGGGGTGGCAAAAGCCAACACATTCTGGCTAGGTTTATAAATGCCTTCGGGCAGATAGCCTAGTACCTACCTATGAACCTATGAACCTATATGTGGGTTTATATGTTGTGAGCGTATGAGCAACAGGTGAATTGGTTTGTTGTTATGTGAGAAAACTGATTCCAAATTCATAGTATAGAAAAAGCTATCACATGTTGTATTAGTTTGTTTTAGCAGCAACTGGTTGTCAGCATACGTGAGGCAATTACTCTGTTGCCTCAGGATGCCCATGTACATCAGGCTGCATGGAGACATGTTGGAAAACTGTCCATCCATTATGGAAAGTATATACTGTAGTAACTAGTGGGGATTGGGCTAGATAGACCAGGTTTTGGTGTAAGACTAAGAAGATATGTCTATTCTATGGAGGGCTAGTGTTAAAAAAAGTGTCAATGTCTCACAATGCACACCTGAGGTGCTCACAGGGCAGCAGTTCAAGCTCTGAGCAACTATGGTAAACTAAGTGCAAACACCCCAAAACACAATGCTGGAATACAAGAGAAGTTAAACTATTTTAATCAAGTGAAACAAGGTAAAGGCCAACAGTGAGCCTTATACCAGCAATCCCCAAGTTAGATGGGTACTTGACTGTACAGTTCTGCTACAAGGGTGCAGGGGGTCATTCTTACTGTAAGAGGGCTGGTTTTTGTGCTCTAATGATACCAAACAATATAGATTCAGCAAGCCTGAGTTGATTCTATGCTATAAAATGCAGAAGTCCTAGAAATCCAAAGTGCAGAAAATTGCAATCACAACAGAATAAGAAACATTTTAAATAAATCAGCAATCCAGCAGAATATTCCTACAACAGTGTAGACAACAAACCTTCCTAGTGGGAAATAAGTGGTCTGGAACACAAGTGCTTAAATCAGAACTTAGACACTTACAGAATAACAGACAAAATAAGCCTTCAACCAGCAGTTTCCAGCGTAGACGGGTGTAGGCTATCCATCCCTGCCCCAAGTCTCTACACCACAAACCTTCTTAATGTAAAATAATTGGTTTGGAGGCCAAGTGCTTAAGACATATCAAAGAGACTTAGAAGAACAGCCACAATAAACATTCAACCAGCAATTCCCAGCTCAGAAGGGCAGATGCTACCCTCTCCTCCCACCAGTGTGTAGACGACAAACCTTCATAATGTAAGACAATTGGCCTGAAGCCCAAGTGCTTAAACCAAAAGTAATTGACTTAGACTCACAGTTACAATGTAATGTGATACCAGACACATGACAGTGATATGCCTATTAGCCTACCAACATACATCATGTCATGGGTAGTAGGTTCTGTGTTATCTTGATGAGAAAGCCTTGTGGTCTGTCCAGCTGTTGCATGTGTCTAGTGAAGTTTCTGCAAAAGAGAGCATTATCAGGCATTGCTGTTCTGATGAGTTTGACTACAGACCTGTCATGCAATCCTGAGATCTGCATGTGATGGTTTGTCGTATGATGTTCACCATATGTGTGTAGTGGAAAAATGTAAAGATAAAGGTTATAAAGTAATGACTTCACAACTCTTACAAGAGAATGCACTAGAAAGTACTGCCATGATGATGCTATTCACTGTATCATTTGGCAAGGCAAATATAACTGACAGGTACAATTAGTTCAACAACACAAATGCAGATATACTAGGCACTAATGTAGCTATGTACCCTGTGCATCAGACACAAGCTTTTGTATGCCTGAATCCAAAAACGAAAAAGCAAGGATATGACACAGTTATCATTACTTGCACAAGGTGCTGGGAGGCAGGAGGTCTGATACAAAAGGTTGGTGAGTGTGTGTGAGGGCAAGAGTGAAGCAGGCAGGCTGTGTGTGTCAGTGGGGGTCCTTCATGTGAAAGTGGTGTGTGAGAGTATGCATAAACACAGTCAATCTCAGTGCTAGCTCAACATCTTGGTATGTCAGACAGATGTGAGCCATGCATGGTAGAGGTGGCAGTTCATCATTTTCACCCCTGACTACAGGAAATTGCTCTGCCAGGAATTGCACTGGCACCTCCATAAACAAGGTCAGATGAAGTACTGCAACCTGAGCATGACTGTTGTCTGTGAGACATGCTGCCTTCATGGGAATGCCCAGAACCAGAACCCCATGGCCTGCTACATCTGGGTGTGGACAGCATACTCCTTGATGGACCAGTGAAAGTACTGCCACTATAGGAACACGATCTGGAATGGCCATGTTGACTCTCAGCAGATGTAACTGACCTATGCCTACGAGGATGCCATCCCCCTCCCAGGAGATGTTCTGTGACAGACACTGCTCATTCCATGACAGACAACCCTTGGTCCATCACAGACACCCCTATTTCCAATGTGTCAGTCATCTGATCCAGGGAATCGGCAACACTGTGGAGGCAGTAAAGTCTGTTAGATTGTGCCACATCCACAGCCCTGAGTATTTGGCTGGAGCACCTTTTTGAACTTGCCTGTGCCTCATGACAGCCCTAAACATATGATGAGTGACACGGGAATAGCCACCTGAAGCAGTTAGAGGAGGGACAACAGGCCCCCACTGAGCACCCCTATCAACCCTGTTGCATGGCACCTCGCCAACACTTTGACTACAGCCACACTCAACAGGCACTGAAGCCACAGTAACCACACTTCCCTGCTCAATGTCATTGCCCTTTACCTCTCCTATATCTGGGGGCACAGTGGACTCGGTAGGCATTAACCTACTGGCTGTGTCTGGGGAAAAAGAAGGGGTGGCTGGATGTCAACCTCTGTGTCAGATTCAGCCTGTGCATCCCCTGACTGTGCCGCTCAGTTTCACCACCATCATCATCAGTGTCTGATAAGACACTGACATCAGGTGGCACAGGGCCCACACTCCCACTGTCATGATCACCTGTGATCAAAAGGGAGAAAAACAGGCATATGTTAATACCTGCACTATTATGGTGCAATATATGCTAAACAACTAACAGTGCTACAACTATTACAGATAGTGTAACAATACACACAACAGTCCTAAAATGATACATTAGATTACTAGAAATCGATCTGTATTACTGAAATAACTTGATTTGGCTTACCACCTGCAGGAGGCGTACTGTGCTGGATTCTTGATGATCCTGAAAGAAATTAAGCAAGAGGTAAGGCCAACATTATCACATTTAACAGTAAGACAGTAAGTACTACATGTATTCCTCTCAATCAGCATGACATTTTATTTTAACACGTATGTGGCTGAGAACTTCAAACTGAACTTATCACTGTACTAATATTCAATCTCCCCTCCTCCAAAAAACACAAGTGACACAGAAGTAACTTTTATTTCAATTGTTTTACTATACAACAGCATTGAACTGATCATACAACAAAACCTACCTGAAAGATCTTCCTGAGACTGTGAAGAATTTGCACCAACATCAAGGACATACTGTGAGCCACTCTGCTCTGAGTTGTCCTTTGTCAGAAGATTTTCCAGGAATTCCTCATTGGAGGTGAGATGTGATTCTGCAGCAGGCCCACCCCTGGTTACCCTCTGGTCTCAGGCAATGGCAGCTGCATGCCTCCCTACATATGTGAGCATGTCAGTGGCCCTGTGGTGCACTTGCTCATAAGTACAGCCATGACCGCTCACAGCATTTATGTTATCAACAATTTGTAGCCATATCCTCAGCCTCTCTGGCATATTGGGATGACCCCTTCCAAGAAGGAAAGCTCCATGTAGATACAGCATGGCCACTGTTATCATGTTTTCTGCATCACTGAAGGGGGCGTTTGTGCCTTTATGACATTTCTGGCCCTAAAACACAATAGAATCATTAATACACATAACTATCACTTAACTACACAGTAACTGTTAGATAAAACAATTAAGGTAGGCAGTAACTAGTATCCACTGGAAAAACACCGTATGACATATGTAAAATACTAGTAACAGGCAGGATGTAAACAAGGAGAGCAGCAAAGGCAATATATCCTTGTATGTGTCATAGCAGTAACTCAACTGTGCCACGTGCAATAAGAACAGTCCATTGTAGTCTGTGACATAACATTAACTTCTCTTTGCTTCCTTCATCCATTAAAGAACAGGCAGATGAACAATTTTTGCTATTAAAACACATTGGAAATGCTAAACATGCATTCAAAGGACATGTCCCTGAAACATTTGTACATATCTATCACATAGCTTACTATTTTCATGTACTGTCAGTCATTTGTACCTCTGAAATGGCTTAACTGAAATGGTACACTTCTAACTAATGCATGCAGATAGTGTAAAAGGCTTTTACTTCACATTATTCGTTGATATATTCCAGCATATGCATTATGTAGGTAAAAAATGGCAGCATACCTGCTGGAGTTCAATACTCCACTGTAAAAGATAGCTTGGAAAATAGTTTGCTTTGCTGAACATGTAGCAAATATCCTCACCATCAGTTCAGCAAGCTATGCATTTGCCTTTTTATAATGGAATAGATTATTAGTAGACTGCATCTGTCTAGGCTTTGTTTCAGAGATGCTAATTGCAGCATAAGCAGTTGAATTGCATCCTAATCAACAATCCGGTGGAGCTATTCATGAAGTTATAAAACGACCATTTAGACTCCATGCTGTTTTTTCCTGTTGATTTCAAAAGTAGTGGAGTACAAACACAGAACCTCTACACAGACAAAATGTTAGGAGCTACTGCTGCATAACTCCATTTGTTTGTGCTACAGGCTACAGGCAATGTAGCTGCTGCTGCCAATAGGCCTAGGCAGAGACAGAGAAGAGTTTTCAAGTCACATTTACCTTATCGCAACATATATGATATGGACATTGTAGAGTGCTACAGGGTGGACAGGGACACAATACAGGAACCTTGTGACCTCTGCCTGCCTAAACTCAGAGCCACAACCTTTACCTCCACATGTATTGGCTGTGTACTGCTTGCATCACAGTCAGCCCTGAAGTAACACTGTTTCAACTGTTGCATTTACAAGGTAAGTCCTGAACATGTACTGTATTGTATAATAATATTATGACATGTCCTTGAATTTCATCACTTGGTACAGTAAGCAACTACAAGGTGAGAGATCTGTACAGAAATTAATGGCACATGTGACAGCAGAGACTTATTTGACTTGTATGTATCAATTAGCAGGTAGTAGGCCTCAAGCCTCGAAGATTCACACATTGATACCTCTCCAAAAAGTAATGATGATCATTGCATGCCCTCAGTTTAGCAACATACATTTGAAATAGGAAATCCTAACAGAGAAGTTTAAAAGTAACGAGACACATAGCAGTTTCTATCTTAACCACCCTGACAAGATCAAACCATCAGGATGCAAAACAAGGAGAGTAACAAGAGCAACATAGTCTTGTTTGTGCCATAACAGTCACAAAGCAAGGGGCCACCCCCTTGAAAGAACATTTTACCCTTCCATGTTCCAGACAGGAACTCACCTCTGCTCCCCACTCCCAAAACAACAGTCTAATCTTGCTTGTGGCATGCAACCTTCCATTAATTTGATGGCACCTCCATGTCATATTGTCCCCAGTGAATATCCTCACACATTTTAAGGTAAGTGATATAGACTGGGTTGCACACTGCATGCCTCTGTGTACTGGTCAGATAACTGATGAATGACCAAGAAACACAGAAATGTAGGACACAGCTGTATATTTGTAAGGAAATAATTATAACAGGTTGTGTGATCAGTAAGTGCACAACATCCAGATATATTACATTGAATACATTTACAAATACCAGGTCATGCCTTGATATTAGTGTACTTTCAGTTGTACTTAGTTGTGTGAATAATTATGTCATGCATTTGCTTTTGTGGGGCAAAGTTGGAAAAGCTCCCCTCTTGTTTTTTGACAGAGCATTGCAGTGAGATTCGGGAGCCAGACCTTTGTAGTCATATTTCATATGTACTGACAGTTTCTGCTGTGTATGCCATAGACTGAGTTTCCACATTTCAAGTAATTATCCATTTTTCATACTTTTTTTTCGGCGCCACTGTTTGTATGATGTGCTGCTTAGCACAAATGGCTTTGGCTATATGAATTTTGTTTGCTCATAGAGCAGCAGTGCACAGACCAAACAAATGGGTCACCAATCTAGCAGTCAGGACCCAGACACCCACACACATACACTGGATGCATTCAATTAATACTACTGGCCAGCTCACAAACACATTTCCTGGAAGTGTGCACTCTTGCCCAATGTGTTTGTGTGATGGTAAGCAATATGCAACACTTTCAAATGTTGCAAATCCAGCGAGCGCACAACCAAAAAGCATGATAACAACAACTGGCTGAGAAACATCATTCAACATTGGTCTTGATCTGTGATAGACATGGCTGGCATTCATGGAGAGGTTTTGAGATTCTGTGTTGAAAGATGGGGCGTCCAGGAGTCCAAAGTGTCTGTTGGGCTCCTAGACAATGAACATGGGCCCAGGCTGCTACAGAGAGGCTATTGTGACTCAGATTACAAGGCAGAGGCATGGAATAGTCTGGCCTAGGCTCTGACCAGTGTTACCAGTATCTCTCCCACTAGAGAACAATGTAGGACCCAATACAGAGACCTCAGGATGAGGAAGAGGGATACCCTCAACTGTTGAATCAAGGAATGTAGGACTGGGGGCACCTCACAGATGCATAAGCATCACTTATAGAAACTACTTGTCAGAGATAAAAGCTGGATATAGTCAGCAGTGGTATGCTTAATGGTATTCTGTTCTGTTCTGTTTTTTCTGCAGCTGTCACAGACTGTGCACTGAATGTGTGAACCCATGCTGCTAGATTGTCATGGCTGTGAGATGCATGTGGTATGTATGCATCGCAACAGTGGGTTATTTTAGCATTAAAAGTTACAACACATTTATTTGTTACTTATACAGTTGTATCAAATTGAGCACTCATTTCTTAACTATAATAGGGAAGTATGCATGTATTACTCTGGAGGGCAAAACAACAGTTCATCATTACAAAGTAGCCATAGGTTCTGCCTTCAAAATCCACACTTCTTAAATATATTAAATATATATAATATATTAAATATGTTAAGGTTTCATCAATATTACAATGCAACATCAGAACTGTAAAACAGTGCCACCACTGGCTTGTTGTAAACTGCAGTCAGTAAGAAATAGGGAAGACAGGAAAGTGGTGAGATGGGGAGCAATCAGAGGAATGCGAAAAATTAAAACAAGGCAGGAATGTGTAGGAAGGATGTAAGAAAAAAACATAGATCTCCATTTCTTCCAAAATAAAGCATGCAAATTAGGTTGAATTTGGACTGTCACCCCAAGACAGTAGGGTGAACACAACTCAGTCTGTTGTACTGAGAATTGTACAGAGAATTTGAAAGAATCATGTGTGTCATGAAGACATGTGCAAAATGGACAGCTATGTGTAGGATGATTTGTTTTCCGTTTTTCTTCCTTTTTTTTTTGTGGGACAGGTGCCCATTTTTTATATATATATTTTTCTGAGAGATAGAATAATGTTGGGGAAGGGCTGCAGGAATGTCTGGGTGAGGTAAGCTGGGCAAGGGAGATAGCAATTGCAGACAGAAAAGACAAACAAGACAAAAGACAGGGATGGTGAAGGAAACATGAGGTGGATGAACACCATGGATGGAGACAGGGACGGGCATTTTGGTCGGTCCCATGCACATTAAGGTGATTTACAGTGAGAATCTAGTCCTTACCCAATGGACTGTCATCACTGTCACCTCACTGCACCACTGGCTGCAATGCCCAATGTCTGTGTCTCCTATGGGTGTTCTGCATTAAAATGGAGAGCAGATGCTTCATCTGGCATAGGCATGCACCAACAGGGCGGTACACAATATTGCACACCATCCCTGACAGTTTCTCATGGGTGATAAACTCACAGCCTCTGCCAGTGCACCTGGAGGGAGCCACAGGCATGTATTCTGGGGCAGAACTACCTGAGGGGATGGGTAGTGTGGGGCTGGCACTGGGCGTGCTACCAGTTACTGCACCAGACATGCTGGGTAGGCAGTGCTGTAGCCAGTGGAGTGGGAGCAGGTGGATTTTGTGGGACTGTCCTACCCCCCCCTGTGTTGTGGGTAAAACAAAAAATAAAATAGTAAACGTACAAAAGAAGAAAATAAACACAAAAAGATAGAGAGAGAAGGGTTGGAATGAGAGAAAAAAAGGGAGAACATTATTAAATGCATATGTGACATACAAAACAGTGATACAATTATTTTACTCTATTCGGTTTCCGTTACTTTTAGCACTACAAACGCCTAACAAATTTCTTCCTTACTTTTATGACTACCCAGTTTATAACAGAGGCACACTATAGTACATACTGCAGCAACCAGTCATTGCTGTGTGCATACATTGCATGGGTCTACTGTGTTTCATTGAATCACATTTCACTGAATTTCATTAAACCCCAACTACTTTGCTAAAAACTAAAATTACTGAAAACTCGTTTCACTGAATCTCATTTAACTGAACTGCAGTTAGTATATATGGCATTGTGTAGAGTACTGTAAGGCAGGTAAAAGGTATATGCCCTTTTCCCCACTGTAGTGTGATCCTGAAGTTAGTATATATAGTTGGGGGGGGAGCATGACCCTCCACCTTGTTTGTTTTATATTCTATTTTACCAAAACCTTAAAAACAATATATTTTAAATAATAGACATGCATAGTTAGAACACCAATGACTAACTCTCTCCAGAAGACAATATGTACTCAAACTAACACCCCCCAATGTGGGGGGCTGTACCCCCCACACCCCCTTAACTCTATATACTAACTCTAGGATCGCACTACAGTGGGGAAAAGGGCATATACCTTTTACTTGCCTTACAGTACTCCACACAGTGCCATATATACTGAGTTCAGTTCAGTGAAATGAGATTCAGTGAAATGAGTTTTCAGTAATTTGTGTTTTCAGTGAAGTGGTTGGGGTGAAATGAAATTCAGTGAAATGAGATTCAAGGAAACAAAGTAGACCCACATTGCACATATGCGTGTTCCAATTATAATGATTACAGTTTACAAAAGGTCATTTGTGCCACTGGTATAGAGGTATGAAGTTACATTCCAATAATAATGAAAACATAACAGTATTGTATATTTGGGAAATGTGTTTTTTGAACCTATATCCGATGACTACTCTAAAATACTGTACTGTTCTTTTGTCCTACAGAATACTGTATGCATTTGTTTCCCTTTACAGTTTACAGATGCATGTCCACTGTTATTTAAGAATATGGGACCATTGCTTTGTGCTACAGACTAAGACATGCATAGTGTCTTTTACAGTTGGGATATGCATGCTCAATTTGATACATATGTGTGTTCCAATTATACTGAATACAGATTACAGAAGGATATCTCTGCCACTGATATAGAGATATGAAGTTACATTCCAATAATGATGAAAACATAACAATACTGTATATTTGGGGATTGTGGTTTTGGAACCCACAACCAATGACTATGCTAAAATACTGTACTGTTCTTTTGTCCTACAGACTACTGCATGCATATTTCTCCTTTTACAGTTTAGAGATGCATGCTGACTATTATTTGAGAATATGGCACCATTGCTTTGTGCTACACACTAAGGCATGCATAGTTTCTTTTACAGTTGGGATATGCATGTTCAAATTGATAGAACGGTGTTAAATGCAAGTGGTCCTTAACTTTTAGTGCTACAAAATTGCTATACAAATTATTATTATTATTATTATTATTATTATTATTATTATTATTATTATTATTATAATACTGTTTAGACAGTACTGTTTTGATGCATATGCACCACATGTGTCTCACATCCTTACTAGATGCTTGGCATGGGATGGAAAATTCAAGATTCTCTCCTCAGTAGCTGTTGAAAAAACATAACAGAACAGAACGCCATTATGAATACCACTCTTGAGTGTATTCAGCTTTTAACTGTTACAATTACTTACTGAAATTAATACTTACACATCTGTGGGGTTCCCCTACCTGACATTCCCCGATCCAAAGCTCAAGGGTATCCTGCTTCCTCCACTCGAGGCCATCAAAATGATGTCTGCTTTGGTCACCTGTGCAGGTTGCAATGTTGTTGCACTGGTTAAGGCCCTAGCAACACTATCCACAGCTTCAGATTTATATTCTGAGCCAGAATAGTCCTGCTGCAACAACCGGGGTCCATGCTCTCTAACTAGGAGTCCAAAAAAAATCTTGGACTCCTGAACATCCCAGTGCAGTGCCCAAAAATGCACACCCTCTCCAGTAACTCCAGATATACCTGCCATAGTGGCAACATAAGACCCGGAGGGGGCAGACAGCCACCAAAGTCATTAGTGATAGGTCGTTTACTTCATGGGACTATTCCATTTCTTCTGGGTCTGAAATGCTGCCGGAAAAGAAGAATATTTCATTTGAGGACATTCGACAGCTAAATGAAACCTCAATTTCTCCAATATCAACAAACAGAAAAAGGTTGATATTGGAGAAATTGAGGGAAAAAGAAGAAATGAGGAAGCGTAATTTTTGCAGCATGAAAATGTTGGTGTCATTACTGGTTTATCACGGCCGGTGTTCTATAAGCACTTTCAAACACAGACATGTACAAATCATTTATTTAATAATGTGATGGATGGGGAAAAGAGGGTTTGTGTGTCTAAGCAGTTAAAGATTATAAATTTATCAAATACAGGCATGACTAAGGAACTTGAAAGTTTATTGTTGAAAGGCAGCAAGTTTGTTCCTACCTCCTTTCCTTCAATGGTGGACATTATTTTGGACATTAAAAAGTTTTGTAGAAAACTATATTTAAGAGTGTATTTTCAAGGTAAACATTTATGTAATGAAGTTGAAAATGTTGAATTGATAAACATGGAAGATTCTTTACTTGACATGTCTGTATATGAGAATGAGCTTGTTTACATTGTATCTGATGATGAGGGTGAGGGGAACCCAGTTTTTTCCACGGTTATGGGAAATTTTGTTCCTCATTTTTCTAACCTTAGTAGTTTAATTCCTCCTAAATGTTCGAATATTGTACAACATTTTGAAAGGGTTTTATGTAAAAAACAGAGTGTGAATATCAAAGGTTTATTAAATCAAGAAAAGATTGCTATCTGTTTAAGGAAGAATGGGAAACCTTAAATTATTTTAGAAGCCATGAATCTGGTGTTGTCTTTTGTGAGGCAGACAAGGGAGGCAATTGGGTGATATTTTCTAAAGAGAAGTATAACAAGATGGTCTTTGATCAGCTAACAGGATTGGAGTATGAGAAGTTAGTATGTAACCCTGTAAAACAATACAATATTCAATTAAGAGAGGTATTGGACAAAGGTGAAAGATTGGGCTTTTTCTAGGACAGGGATGTGAGTAAACTGTATGCTAAGTTTCCTAAAGACCCAGTTTTTAAGCCATCCCCAAAGTGCATAAAAGTATGACTACCCCCCTAGGAAGACCTATTGTGGCAGGTGTGGGGTCATTTTTGCAAAGTGTAGGGATTTTCCTGGACTTTCACCTGAAAGGTTTTTTATCTGGAATTCCAGCTCATATTAAGTGTATGGTTGATATTTGTCAGGAAATGAAGAAAATACAATAGTGTAAGAATTTATATTGGGCAACAGTTGACATTAAAGCTTTGTACACTAATATAAAAAGAAGATGGCAGTTAGAAGCGATTCAATGGATGTTAGGGGAGAGACCATGCACAGCATTTCTAGTGAAATTGTTAAGAGTTTTTGTTTAACACATAATTATTTTCGGTTTGAGGATGATTATTATTTGCAGGTGGAAGGTTCAGTGATGGGGCCTTCATTTGCCCCCAGTTATGCTATTATTTTTATGTTTTTTTTAAATAGATTCATTTATCCTACAGAATTTTTTGTTAAAAATGTTATTTTGTTTAAACGTTATACTGATGACATGATTTTTGTGTATAGGGGTAATTTGGAAGATTTTTCAAAATTTATAGAACAATTGAATCACAATGAACTGAGGCTGCAGTTTACCTTTACCATTAATAGAATTAATATTCAGTTTTTTGATGTGGAATTCTATGTTGGGGATAATCTGATGATAGAGCATAAACCCCACATCAAACCCACTATTGTTAATAATTTCTTACAGGCTAGTAGTATGTATCCATCTCATTTGATAGAAGCATTACCTGTGGAGGAATTTAAGAGACATTTTGATAACACTTCTGACAAATGGTTAGTAGTAGGGGAGTTTAAGAAGGTGGAACAAAAATTGTTGCAAAGGGGCTATTCTAGTGATAGCCTGAAAAAGCTGAGGACAGTGTGTTGAATGTGTGTGTGTGTGTGTGTGTGTGTGGGGGGGGGGGCTAGTAGTAGTAGTAGATGGAGTGGTCCTTCAAAAAACACTTTTGTGTTCAGAATTCAGAAAGGGAGGGAAAGGAACTGTTTTTTGTGACCAAATTTTCCCCTTTTTTTCATATTTTTAGGGGATTGGTGAAGGATTTTTGGCCAGCTGTGTGTGAAGATGAAAAGTTGAAATATTTATTTCCTGCAAAAGTTACATTTTCGTATTGGAGATCTTTGAATTTAAGGGAGTTATTAAATTCTAAAAAGTTTTGACTAATAGAGTAGATGTGGGGTCCTTCCCTTGTGGTAGATGTAATGTTTGTTCTAGGATTAAGAACATTTCAGGAAGAAGGATTAATGGGAAATTGTTTCTTTCTTTGAGAGGTTTTTTATGCACTTCTTGCATGGTAGTCTATATTATAGGGTGTAGATGTACTCCTGTGAGATGGTACATAGGACAAACAAAACTCATGGTTAAGGTGAGGATCTTTGAGCATCTGGGCCATATTAGAAACAGGAATTTATATAGCCCAGTAGCTGAACATTTTATTAATGTACATGGGGGATCTGATGCCAGTATTTTCTTTAGTGTTTTGGCTACACCACTTCTTGCTAGAGGTGGTGATTTCTTAACCAGTTTATTAAGGAAAGAAAGTAGATTTATTTTGAATTATAATACTTTGAAACCTAAGGGTATGAATTTAGATGTTAATTTGAATGTTTAATGCTAGTAGTATTTTTATAAAAATGTATACATATGTTTATCTATATTTGTATTTCATTGCAAGTTTTGTATGGGGTGTGTTTATTTAAGGAATGTTAATTGAATGATTAGATGGATGTGTTTTAATGGAGCAGCTTTGTTATAAAATGGAAAAGGATGGTGGCTTATGTTATTCCTTGAAGGCTGTTTGCCGAGGTACCAGAAGCACCATTAAATTGGATTTTGTTCCCAGTTGCTGCCTCTCGGGTGTATTTTTTGATGCCTGCCATAGTTCAAGCTCAATGTCTAGTGAGCATTTCCCACCATTTGCAGCTTATATGGTGCTGTTTTCCACATATTTCATGTCTCGCACTTAACAAATGTGTGCTCATTTTGGATTTGCCACATTTGAAAATGTTGTGCATCACTTACCATTGCACAAACACAGTAAGTGAGGGTGTGCAATGCTGGGTATGTGTTCCAATTATACCGAATACAGATTACAGAAGGTCATTTGTGGCACTGGTATAGAGATATGAAGTTAGATTCCAGTAATGATGAAAGCATAACAAAGTAATGTCTTTCGGCTTTTCCTGGTTAGGTGTCACCACAGACTGATTGGCAGTGGTGTTTCTACAGTGTCAAGTTGTCAGCCTAATGCCAAACATTCTCAGAATGCACAGACATACACACATGCACCTACCTGCACGTCTTTAAAACATACTTGCCTGCAGGGAGGCCATGCAGACTCCACACAGAAGGAGCACCAGCTGAGAACTGAACCAGAGAACTTCTTGCTGTGAGGCAGCAATGCTAACCACTGCACCATGACAGCCAACTAATGATGAAAACATAACAGTATTGTATATTTGGGAACACACAACCGATGACTATGCTAAAATACTGTACTGTTCTTTTGTCCTGCAGACTACTGCATGCATATTTCTCCTTTTACAGTTTATAGATGCATGTCTGCTGTTATATGAGAATATGGCATCACTGCTTTGTACTACAGACTTCCACATGCATAGTTTCTTTTACAGTTGGGATATGCATGCTCAATTTGATACAACTCTGTTAAGTACCAACTAAGCAGTCCTTAACTTTTAATGCTGCAAAATTACTGTACAAATTATTATTATTAAAATACTATTCCGACAGGACTGTTCTGATGCATATACACCACATGCTTCTCGTATCCTTAGTAGATGCTTGGCATGGGATCGAAAATTCAAGATTCGCTCCTCAGTAGCTGTAGAAAAAAACAGAATAGAACACCATCATGAATACCAGTCTTGACAATTACTCACTGAAATTGATACTTACACATCTGTGGAGTTTCCCCTGCCTGACATACTGGATCCAAAGCTCAAGGGTATCCAGTTTCCTCCTCTGGAGGTCAACAAAATGAAGTATGCTTTTCTCACCTGTGGAGGAGATACATGTTGCACTGCATAAGGCCCTGGAAACACTATAACAGGCTTCAGATTTATATTCTGAGCAGAATGCAGTAACCTGGGCCCATAGTCTCTAACTAGGAGTCCAACAAAAATTTTGGACTCCTGAACATCCCAACACTTGCCCAAAAATGCACACCCTTCCCAGTAACTCCAGATATGCCTGCCATAGGTAAGGCTCAATGTCTAGTGAGCATTTCCCACCAACTGCAGCTTATATGGTGCTGTTTCCCACCTGTTCCATGTCTCACACTTATCGAAAGTGTGCTCATTTTGGATTTGCCACATTTGAAAATGTCGTGCATCACTTACCATCATGCAAACACAGTGGGTGCGGGTGTGCAATGACAGGCACTGTTTTTCTGCAATAGCAAGCGATGTACAACAATGGTGAACAATGTATTTTCTCGCTGATTAGTTATACAGGCACTTGTCTAAATGGACTAATCTATTTTATCGTGTAAACAGTTCTCCTACACTTGCTGCTATTAAAAGAAGGTTGAAAAAGCAGTTGTGTATCTTGCACTTTATTGCTATAATCTGCAATATCACAACAGTAAAACAAAATTTGCACACCCTGTACTAGAACCCCATACCATCTGCACTCCACCCCTACACTTAGTACCAGCTGCCATGGGATTAGAGAGATGGATATCTGCTATATTAGTAGTTATTGTAAGGTTTTCACTGTTAACTGTAGTGCAACGCCACTTACTATGGTTACACACTGCACAGTACTATTAATTGAATGCATCCAGTTCATATGTGTGGCTGTCTGGGTCCTGTCTACAACCTGGGTGGTCCATTCCTCCAGTTTGTGCACTGCTGTGCTTCATGCAAACCAGCTGAGCATAGCTAAACAAGTTTATGCCAAGCGGAGAATCACACGAATACTGGCAATAAAAAAATAAACAAATAAGAAAGGACAAAAAATTAATTAAAACACAAAAGGTAAACTGTCCACAGTTTTGCAGAATGTCCACATATTTGCATCATATATTTGGCCTGTTCCTTGTAAAATGGTTGGTTTATTGTAAAAATCAGTGAAGACTGCAGTCAGTGTATAATGGCATATGCATTTCTGTTCCATACTTCATATTTTTCAGAAAATGCATGCTTGCCCTTTGTCGAGGAATGACCCACATTCGCTGTAAAGGTTTCATGCCCAGTAACACTGGGGCATGAAACAAATGTCTTTTAGGGTTAGGGTCAGAGTTATGTAAGTGGTTTGATCTTATATTTGTAGTGTGTGTTGGTGCATGATTTTGTATATGGATGTGTCTTGTGTAGTAGCAGTGTTATGGGAAGGGTTTTTACAGTGTGGGGTTGGGATGGGGCAAAGGCAGGGTTAAGGTTAATACACATTAGTAAGGTGGTACTGGGGGAGCAAAGCTCCCTGCTTACCTCAGTAATGTGTGCTAACCCTACCTCTGCCCAACTCTGACCCCTCACTGAACCTTAAAAAAAACCTTCCCATAACACTGCCACTATTCAGACAAATTGGAAGTTAGTGTTATGGGGCGGTTTTGTGTAAACCTTGGGAAATGAACTTGTTTTCCTTTTTCAGTGTTTCACTCATTCAGTGTTTAATTCATTCAACATTATGTATGTTCAGTTTTGTTTTTGTCTGAAAGTTTTGTTTGACATTAAAAAAGTTTGATCATAATAATAAAATAATATATATATATATATATATATATATATATATATATATATATATATATATATATATATATGTGTGTGTGTGTGTGTGTGTGTGTGTGTGTGTGTGTGTTTGTGTACACATGTTTGTATATATATATATGTCTGTCTCTCTCTCTCCTTTTTTCTTTGAAGGGAAAGGTGGCATCATCAAAACTAAAGGAAATAGTTGATAAGATAACTGTGCCATACTTATTTAAATACTCAGTAATCTGAACATCTTTATTGTCAACTGTCATTTGATAACATGGATTTTCAAAAGGATTCAGTAGTATCCAGAGTTTTTTTGCATTGTCAAACCAATTCAGATAATGTTGGTTTGTTGAAAGTAATTTATCCTTTTTCCCATAGAAACCTGCAACTTGTTTACTCGAAAGATTGTAAAAGAACCAGCCAACATTCTGGTCAGCAAAAGAAGAGCAAAGGCTAGGCATTCTGTGCAGAGGTAAACTGGTCTCCAGATTGCAGCTATAATATTTCTACCATATCAACACCTTATTTTCCATCTTCTTTAAGCTCACTGCACACAAATGTTACCAAACAAGTGGATATGTAATGCAAATGCTTACTAGTCTTTCTTTGCTGGTCCCATCTAAATACACTCACTGTACATTTAACACGCAAGTCAAAGAGCAAATCTTTTTTATGAACATGACTAAGCAGAGTCCCAAGGGTGAACAAGAACCCTTGTCCTGAACATTTGTAATGTACCCAAGCAGAAGGATCAAGATGAAGTCAGTGTCCGATAGCCATTCAGCTTAATTCATTAGATGCTGTAATCTAAAGTATCAAGACTTGAGAAGACACTTGGGAGAGACACTGTTCTTTTTTCACCCTTAGGCTGTTGATGACTAATTACATTCTGCAATTTTTGAAGAGGCAAGATGTTGGACCTGAATGTAGTCAATGACTTCAGAGGGCCATAAACATGGGCTTGCTTTATCCAGTTACCATTAATAACAAAAAAAGAAGAAAGTCCTGTAGCTATGCATTTTTTAAATTTTCACAGTAGTGATAGTAAGGGTTTACAAGCAACTGTTTTAGAACAGATACATGATTATAAATATGGTAGTTTGAATATTAAACAATTGTTGCTACATAAAGAAGTTGTATATATTTTAAAATTTAAAACTTTGTTTCCAAATGGTTTGAATGAGGATTTTAATTGGAAAATGCTGCTAATTTGAAGTTAATTGGATAATTGTATTAATTGATAATTATTGCTGTATATATGTGTGTTGGATTTTGTATGATTTGTACTCCTTGAAGGCTGAAGCCGAGACGTCAGAGAAGTGCAATAAATCGTGATTTGGTAGATCCTGCTTTGTTGTTTCTTTCTATTAATACATTCCTAGCCTGAAATTTTTAAGGGAATGTTGTGCTTGATTCTATTGAGTCACGCCCAAAGACAAAAATGTCTAATATATTTAAAAATATACTCCCCTTTTGAGAAATGTAATCCTACTAAGTATCCCCTTCCTATCTGGTGAGCTTGAATGCATTACAGCAGATGTGCAAAACATGTCAAGTCATCATTGCCAGTGGTTGTCATTGTACCATATGAATAAGGAAACAGAATAGAAACAATCTGCATTCTATAAACTTAAGTTTGACTGCAAACCAAGTTGCGAATAAATGCAAATAATATGACCAAATCTCTAAGATCACCCTGAGAAGCAGGTTAACTGCTATTGCATAAACTGTGAAGACACAGTAAATTAGCATGGTGTCATTGTCTTAGCTAAAGGCACATTACCAATGAAAATAAAGGGACATCCTGAAAATGATATTGAAAATACCAGTTACTGCATTATTTTTTCATAATCTGCAGAAAACTATCTATACTCTGGATGAGTTACGTCAGCTCATATTTCTCCAATGCATTTTTATCATACACATAAGTGCATTCTCAGGTGGCTTATATTCTTTGTCTTAATAATGCAGCATTTGAAAGATCGTAACCTCAAAAGTCTGGATAGTTTATGGCCATTAATAATTAATTCATATCTTGACATCAACAGACTGAACTCACTTACTAGCAAAGCAGTGAAAGTCTGTGCCAAAGATAAGGAAGAAAACCTATGTGACAGAGTATAATGTGTACCAGACATGATAGCCATACTTTAGGTCAGCAGTCCTTTGTGACAGAGTATGATTTGTATCAGACATGATAGCCATACTTTAGGTCAGCAGTCCTTTGTGACAGAGTATGATGTGTACCAGACATGATAGCCATACTTTAGGTCAGAAGTCCTTTGTGACAGAGTATAATGTGTATCAGACATGATAGCTATACTTTAGGTCAACAGTCTTTTGTGACGGAGTTTGATGTGTACCAGACATGATAGACATACTTTAGGTCAGCAGTCTTTTGTGGCAGAGTATGATGTGTACCAGACATGATAGTCATATTTTAGGACAGCAGTCCTTTGTGACAGAGTATAATGTGTACCAGACATGATAGACATACTTTAGGTCAGCAGTTCTTTGTGACAGAGTATGATGTGTACCAGACATGATAGCAATACTTTAGGTCAGCAGTCTTTTGTGGCAGAGTATAATGTGTACCAGACATGATAGCCATACGTTAGGTCAGCAGTCCTTTTTGACAGAGTATGATGTGTACCAGACATGATAGACATACTTTAGGTCAGCAGTTCTTTGTGACAGAGTATGATGTGTACCAGACATGATAGACATACTTTAGGTCAGCAGTCCTTTGTGACAGAGTATGATGTGTAGCAGACATGATAGACATACTTTAGGTCAGCAGTCCTTTGTGACAGAATATGATGTGTACCAGACATGATAGACATACTTTAGGTCAGCAGTCCTTTGTGACAGAGTATGATGTGTACCAGCCATGATAGACATACTTTACGTCAGCAGTCCTTTGTGACAGAGTATGATGTGTACCAGACATGATAGCCATACTTTAGGTTAGCAGTCCTTTGTGACAGAGTATGTGTACCAGACATGATAGCCATACTTTAGGTCAGCAGTCCATTGTGACAGAGTATGATGTGTACCAGACATGATAGCCATACTTTAGGTCAGCAGCCCTTTGTGATAAAGTATAATGTGTACCAGACATGACAGCTATACTTTAGATCAACAGTCTTTTGTGACAGAGTATGATGTGTACCAGACATGATAGACATACTTTAGGTCAGCAGTCTTTTGTGACAGAGTATAATGTGTACCAGACATGATAGCCATACTTTAGGTCAGCAGTCCTTTGTGACAGAGTATGATGTGTATCAGACATGATAGCCATACTTTAGGTCAGCAGTCCTTTGTGACAGAGTATAATGAGTACCAGACATGATAGACATACTTTAGGTCAGCAGTCTTTTGTGACAGAGTATAATGTGTACCAGACATGATAGCCATACTTTAGGTCAGCAGTCCTTTGTGACAGAGTATGATGTGTACCAGACATGATAGACATACTTTAGGTCAGCAGTCTTTTGTGACAGAGTATAATGTGTACCAGCCATGATAGCCATACTTTAGGTCAACAGTTTTTTGTGACAGAGTATGATGTGTACCAGACATGATAGACATACATTAGGTCAGCAGTCCTTTGTGACAGAGGACAGAGTATGTGTACCAGACATGATAGACATACTTTAGGTCAGCAGTCCTTTGTGACAGAGTATGATGTGTACCAGACATGATAGATATCCACTGAGAAGAACTAAAACTGGTAAAACGAAACACAGTGCCCAAACGAGTCCAAGGAACAGAAATGAAACGCAATTTATTTAGTACAAGTAAACAAGCGTTTTCGCTCATAATACAACAGGAGCTTCTTCAGCATACAAGAGCACAGGCTCAACATATTTTAAAAGGTGACGTGCTGTAGATGTCATGCTAATTAAACAATTAAAACAATTAAAAATGCAAATAGACAACTTGTCTCCAAGTAGCTGAGTGTTTTTTAAAAACAGCAATAAAAGATGCATAATAGATGTACACTAAAGATGTATAAAAACATATATTCAAGTGAACATCAATTTATGTGCAGTTAGATCAAGCAGATAGTAGGACATCTCAACTTTGCTGGGATTAAATGCAAAAATGGGCAGTAATATAAGAAAAGGTTCAATACACACTACCTATCTAGCAAACAAGCAGTGTTCTAAACAGAAGTGAACTTAGAAGAATTTAACAAGGCAGTAGTGTTAAAGTAATACATGTAGCACATGGGCAAGTCTGTGCCTTAAATATTAGAAACACTTTGCCCAAAGGGCAGTGTTGCATTAGTAACCAAAATTTGATACAAAATGTTAATACAAAAATATTCCCTCCCTTAAACAACCAGTAAAGGGCAAAAAGCCGCAGTAGTAAAACAACTACTATGGCTTACCAAAACTATACATGCAGTTAATTTAATGAACTGTACAAAACCACAATTACCTAAGGTAGCTTCTATACTTTAAAATGGAAGAAATATTACAGTTGTAATTGAGACCCGGGTAAGAGAAGGCATCCAATTGGAGTTGCCACTCTAACTCACGGGTCTCTAAAATTAGGGATTGTGGACCACCCCTAATATCACATTTTACATTATCAATGCCCATAAATTTAAAGCTGTGGCCACAGTTGTTCAAAATATGTTTAGAGAGGGCATTATCACTCCTCTTGTTTTTAATGGCGTATAAGTGTTGGTAAATACGGTCCTTGAACCGCCGGTCCGTTTTACCAACATAAAATGCTTGGCAACATTCACAAAGGGCCACGTAAACAATAGATTTAGTGTTGCAGTTAATCTTGTGGTTAATGGCGTATTTTCTCTTACCAATTAGGAGAAAAGAACCTACGTGTAGGTGTGTACACCATTTACAACAACCACAAGTGAATGTCCCCTTATGTCTGACCATAAGGTCGGTTGAACTATTTCTCTGCAACATGTCTTTAAGGTTGTGGCCTCTTTTAAATGTGAATGTCGGGACCATGCCCAGTCTTTCATGTAAGCCAGCATTAATAATAAAATACCAGTTCTTACGGATGATTGAGCACAAACCGTCAGAGTACAAGTTAAACGGGGAAATGAACCCAATAGAAAGGTATGACTTAGTGCAAGTATTGAACCTAGAAACAATGTTATCAGTGGTCATTGTTGAGCTCTCTGGGGAGTTAGGTGGAGAAAAGCCACTTACAACTAAATCAATCTCTTCTTTGGGGTATAACAGTGGTACGTAAATACCGTTCAACCATTTGGTTGAAACTTCACCTACTAGGTCGCAAATGAGCTGTTCAGGGTAGCCACGGTTAGAAAACATGTCGGTTAACAGTGAACATTCTTTCTCAAAGGCATCCCAAGTACTGCACATGCGGGCAGTCCTAACCAGTTGGCCTTTGACAATGGAACGCTTCTGTCTCCAAGGATGGCAACTTGTAAAATGCAGAAAGGAATTGCAATAAGTTGCCTTCCTATAAACAGATGAGCAGTATCTGTTATTAATGTTGTCTTTAACCAACTGGACATCTAAATAGTCAATCTCACACTCACTTACCTGGGGATGTACCTAATTTGAAGTTAACTAGTTCCTTTAACCCTCCCTTACACCCTAGCCTGTTCACGTTTGAGAAAGCATGTGAACTGGACTTTAGGCAGTTGCATCTAATAGGGAGAGATGAAGGGGACAGTAAAAATATTTCTTTTGACCAGCTCATGGCCCTGAATAAAATCTGTAGTTCGGCTGTGAGAGTTATCAAACCAGATAAGGGTGGAGGCCTGGTCATTTTTAACAGAATAGATTACTCTGCTAGAATGTCACAGGTATTAGATTCACCAGCCTATGAGGTGTCCTCGCTTAATGAGTTAATGGGCACTTATAACAGAATTAAAGGTTATTTTAGGGACCTATACCTTGAGGGTAGGATTAACATTGACACGTACAACTTTATTGACATCTCCTACCCCAGGGTACCTATCATGTTCGGGATCCCTAAAATTCACAAAAGCCTTACTGATCCGCCTATGCGTGCTTTAGTGGATGGTAGATGCTCCCTCACGCATCCGTGTGCCCATCTCATTGATAGCATCATCAGCAACTACTTGAAAACAATTCCCCAAATTTGTAAGGACTCATGGTCCTTCTTGAACTTGATTAATGAAGTTCAGTTCGACAGCAGCCTCAACTTTTTGACCATCGATGTGGTTGATCTCTATACATCAATACCACACGAGGAGGCTCTTGAATGGATCGAACTCATGTTACGGGAATGTGGTGCTCCTAACAACGACATCTACTTGGTCACAGTTTTACTAGACATAGTGTTGTCTTCCAATTTTTTCATGTTTGATGGCCATTACTACCTTCAAAAGAAAGGTATAGCAATGGGTTCCCCATGCGGCAGCAGTGTTGCTAACATGTTCGTCGCGTATTGGGAACACAAGTTTCTATTTAATCATCCAACTTTTGTGGGGTTTTCCAAGATCTACACCCGCTTCCTTGACGATGTGTTTGTCTTATTCAAAGGCAATGAGGATGACGTCTCTACCCTACTTGCATACATGAACTCATCGACAAACTTTCTAAAGTTTACTTACCACTTCTCGACTTGTGAGATTGACTATTTAGATGTCCAGTTGGTTAAAGACAACATTAATAACAGATACTGCTCATCTGTTTATAGGAAGGCAACTTATTGCAATTCCTTTCTGCATTTTACAAGTTGCCATCCTTGGAGACAGAAGCGTTCCATTGTCAAAGGCCAACTGGTTAGGGCTGCCCGCATGTGCAGTACTTGGGATGCCTTTGAGAAAGAATGTTCACTGTTAACCGACATGTTTTCTAACCGCGGCTACCCTGAACAGCTCATTTGCGACCTAGTAGGTGAAGTTTCAACCAAATGGTTGAACGGTATTTACGTACCACTGTTATACCCCAAAGAAGAGATTGATTTAGTTGTAAGTGGCTTTTCTCCACCTAACTCCCCAGAGAGCTCAACTATGACCACTGAT
The DNA here is from genome assembly GCF_019279795.1 of Protopterus annectens. Lineage (NCBI taxonomy): Eukaryota > Metazoa > Chordata > Ceratodontiformes > Protopteridae > Protopterus > Protopterus annectens. The sequence continues at coordinate 1,029,925,895 of NC_056730.1, forward strand.
AACATTGTTTCTAGGTTCAATACTTGCACTAAGTCATACCTTTCTATTGGGTTCATTTCCCCGTTTAACTTGTACTCTGACGGTTTGTGCTCAATCATCCGTAAGAACTGGTATTTTATTATTAATGCTGGCTTACATGAAAGACTGGGCATGGTCCCGACATTAACATTTAAAAGAGGCCACAACCTTAACGACATGTTGCAAAGAAATAGTTCAACCGACCTTATGGTTGTTGTAAATGGTGTACACACCTACACGTAGGTTCTTTTCTCCTAACTGGTAAGAGAAAATACACCATTAACCACAAGATTAACTGCAACACTAAATCTATTGTTTACGTGGCCCTTTGTGAATGTTGCCATGCATTTTATGTTGGTAAAACGGACCGGTGGTTCAAGGACCATATTTACCAACACTTATATGCCATTAAGAACAAGAGGAGTGATAATGCCCTCTCTAAACATATTTTGAACAACTGTGGCCACAGCTTTAAATTTATGGGCATTGATAATGTAAAATGTGATATTAGGGGTGGTCCGCAATCCCTAATTTTAGAGACCCGTGAGTTAGAGTGGCAACTCCAATTGGATGCCTTCTCTTACCCGGGTCTCAATGACAACTGTAATATTTCTTCCATTTTAAAGTATAGAAGCTACCTTAGGTAATTGTGGTTTTGTACAGTTCATTAAATTAACTGCATGTATTAGTTTTGGTAAGCCGTAGTAGTTGTTTTACTACTGCGGCTTTTTGACCTTTACTGGTTGTTTAAGGGAGGGAATATTTTTGTATTAACATTTTGTATCAAATTTTGGTTACTAATGCAACACTGCCCTTTGGGCAAAGTGTTTCTAATATTTAAGGCACAGACTTGCCCATGTGCTACATGTATTACTTTAACACTACTGCCTTGTTAAATTCTTCTAAGTTCACTTCTGTTTAGAACACTGCTTGTTTGCTAGATAGGTAGTGTGTATTGAACCTTTTCTTATATTACTGCCCATTTTTGCATTTAATCCCAGCAAAGTTGAGATGTCCTACTATCTGCTTGATCTAACTGCACATAAATTGATGTTCACTTGAATATATGTTTTTATACATTTTTAGTGTATATCTATTATGCATCTTTTATTGCTGTTTTTAAAAAACACTCAGCTACTTGGAGACAAGTTGTCTATTTGCATTTTTAATTGTTTTAATTGTTTAATTAGCGTGACATCTACAGCACGTCACCTTTTAAAATATGTTGAGCCTGTGCTCTTGTATGCTGAAGAAGCTCCTGTTGTATTAGGAGCGAAAATGCTTGTTTACTTGTACTAAATAAATTGCGTTTCATTTCTGTTCCTTGGACTCGTTTAGACATGATAGATATAGTTTAGGTCAGCAGTCCTTTGTGACAGAGTTTAATGTGTACCAGACATGATAGACATAGTTTAGATCTGCAGTCCTTATACCACTTCTATCCCATTATCCTCTTTGTACTCATGTACCTGAGGAAATATTTTGCCATGTTAGCAATGAGTCTAGTAGTTCTATCCACAAGTCAAAGGCCTATGATACCACTGTCTGAGAAGTCAATAAACCTTTCCTGTGAGCTTTGCCAGCAAAGTGCTCATCTGTATAGAGCATATACTTTGTTAGAAAGTTCAGCATTAATCTGTGTTGCTCATTAACATTCACAGTTCTCTGCTCAGTAACCTGAAAGTGAAACAAATAAGATTACTTGTATAAAACAATTTAAACAATGAAATTAAAATATGTTAATAGGAGAATGTATAGCTCACTTTTTCTTAAACATGCTGGGTATGCTTATTGTGGGCTTGAATTTAGATTAATTTCTAATGGCTGGCCCTTGTTATAGCTGCTCTTGCAAATGCTCATAGTGATGAAAATGTAAATTAGATGAATTATGTCAGCACTAATTATGCACATGCACATATCACTGGATGTAACGCATTCGCTGGTACTTGAAGACAAGCAGCGCTAATAATGAAATATTTTGTGCATCAAAACAAAGACATAAAGATGAATATATCAGTGTTCTTTTTCCATATACATGAAGAAACAAATGAAAAAAAGAACATTAGTAATGACAGGATTAATATCCATAACTAACTGTACCTATAAGAGAAAGTGGACTTCTATCTGAAATGCAAAATAAAACCAACTTGTGTGCATATTTTCTCATTATTTATTCCGTTCAAACAGCAGGCAATGAGACAGATATTAAATTAGAAATTTGGGGGTAGAGACAGCTACCACAGTAATGGCTATTTTAGTAGGTATGTCCAAACCATAAGAGCTTCAGTCCCAGTAAACATATGCCTCCTTACTCTAGGGTCAGCTAAAAAACAGAAATATCTCCCTGAATGATTTTGCTGCACTTTTCACTTTTTCTTCTGTAGTATAGTCCCTTATGTTGGTGTATGTCAAATTAGCTGCATGGTGATTTTAACTTCCTTCCAGATACCACACTACAAAACAACCTCCACCATGAGAGTTTTGGAGCTTTGTAGAATTTAGAAATGAATACTTCACCTAACTTAGTTTCTCAGTTTCTGGATGACACATTTGACTATAAGAACTTGACCCTATGTATCAGTGCTGAAATTGATGCTTGGTCAGCAAAGTCCCTCAGGAATTCAATAAACTGCATGTAGGCTTCATATGAGGACTGCACTGATTTATGTTTTAGCAAGATGTGCAGCAGCGCTAATTGCATATTCATGCTGCTTATTGCATCTACACATATACAAGCATTGTTTCGTGGCCAGTAACAGTGCTGCTGCTAGGAAACCTTGCAGAGCAGCACAAGCACAGAAACAAGAAGCATTCCAGTTTGTTTAAGAGCAACCCTGCTCAGCGAAATTGCGAGGACAGCCACAATGACTACCAGGGGTGAAAATATTGCAATAACAGCAGGATTACAACATTAAAGAAAAGTGCTCTTGAGTGCGATGTACACTACAACAATTATTTGCAGAATGAAATAATGGGGGGGGGGGTGGGGAGGCCAGCAAGAGCAAATACAATGAAACATACATTAGGCAGAGAAAGTGTGCTGATGAAAATGGGCAGAGACATGAATGATAGGAATGAATGAAGAGGAATAGGGCATGGTAAACGTGGCAGTGTCCCTACGATAAGATACATCAATGTCTGTACACTTCCAAGACAAGGCAGTAGCATAACATTATGCACATATAAACCTGTGTGAGTGTATTATGTTATCACACATGATAGTGCATATCTGACAATCACACGAGGTTACAGGTCAATGGAGATGAGTGGTTGTGATATAAACATCAATGACATACTCACTGGAAAAGACATTTAGCAAGGATGGTATATACAATAGGGGGTATGTGCATAATGCAAAGATCTGCACTATGACTTGCTTGAATATGATTGACTTGTCGGCATACCGCTCAACCAATCAGGGCACATAGCAACAGACTCATGGACAAATGTAGACAGAAAAAGGAACAAACAGGGACACTTTTAAAATATTACAACCATTAATCTGCAGCAGTGACAGAATATTTGAGTGCAACTTAATATTCATGTCCTGTGGAACAGACGTGTACAACTGCAATTACTGTCCAAATGCTATAAGGGGAATTTGCCACCCCTTGTCCAAAAATGACTACTTTTTGGAGGGGTTAAGAGGGACAGTGTTAAACCTGGAATTGAAATCAGCAGCAATCCTGGCAATTTGAGAGGTTTGCATGACACATAAGCCACAATCTACACCTTCAAGAATGTAACCCATGCCATCAGTGCTCTCAATGAGCTGCGTATTTACCGGGTGCATCACAGAAAGAGTTACCACACATGCATCTTGTAGAACACCATGAATGGAAGTCTGTACTCTCAACTCCTAATGGTTATGCAGCACTAAGAATACTTATGTATGGCCGACAAGATGTGTGTGATTTCACTGTGATAAATGTAATGCACTTGACTAAAGCATGTCATAACAACACTTACAAACAACACACTATTATGAATGGATTCCCTACACACAGCGGTGTATCGCTACATGTAATAGTAATCAATATTGTCTGAAGCATCTGCAAGAAATGTGTGAATTAAGAAGTGCTTAGTTACACAATCACTGCCTCCCCTGACATTGTCAGTGAAAAGGTTATACTGTCATGAAATTATGACGTATATATGTGTTCATGCAAACTATCAAATGGTAATATTGATGTGATGTAGTGGTACATCTGTGATGCAGTACAGTTACACTACAGCTGTATCCATGCTGCAGTTGTACTTCAGGCTGTACATTCCCCTCCAAATATAATGTTTGGTCGGAATCACATGCGACACAGTGGAACTGTTAACACAATTGTATAGCTCTACCTATTTCATGTTTTTGCATCAGTTGTACATCAAAGCCTATATGTTTAGCAGTGGAAATGTGTGAGTGAGGGCCCTGACACTATATGTAGACACAGGACAACTAAGGTGGATATAGCTCATGCAGAACAGTTAATGGCACAAATTATGACAGTCACACAATGCTGATGGGGAACACCTGTATAATCCTTGTGAATAGCAAAATAATACTGCATACAATGGATTCCCCAAGGTTGCAAGTGAATCCCAACATGTCATATGTTTGTCTGTATAACAGCATTATAACATGTGGATGAAGCCAGGTGTATGTGCCCTTGTAATCAGCATGATGTAATATTGTATGTCAGATAACATTTTCAGATGCTAGGTATTCACATGCGCACCTGTGACATACTGCATCTGTCAATGTGTGGAATGTTCATATACTCCACTACAAGAACACATGCCTTAGTAAGGCATCAATATACATAGCATCATCTGATGTCAACAGCCCTTAGGAGGCATATTATTACAGCTGTTCTGGAAGGAACATGTAACCAAATGGCAGCAGTGGGCATCAATATCGTAGCCCAAATCACAGTTTTAAATACATTTCTGTGGGATATAGTACATCTACACCTCAATTTAGCACATGTGGATGACAACAGCATTGGCATGTACAATGTTCATAGGGTCATTGGACATTACTAGGCTACTGGGCAAGACAATATCAAACCCTAGCCATTTTATATCATTTAAACATAAATTGTGATATGCATGTGATGGAAAATAGTAGTGGTATGTACATATGTGTGTATAGGTTTGATTTAATACAGATTGCCTCTGTCCATATGTGACATGTGCAAGACCCCAATGAAAGAATTAGCAATCACATATCCATTGGTCTGGAGATGGCTTGCAAAAGGTCATGGAGGGGCTGTGCTTCATGATATGTGTATACATCTTTCAGATGATAACATCCTTAGTGTTCTGCAGAATGGATTTAATGTGCATGAAGAGAAAAAGTGGCTGTTTGATTCAGGGATCTATGTAAAAGGTTATCCTGAGTGCGAGTCAGATGAAAAGAGATTTAAGACATCATACAATGACCATAATATAAAAACAACCCCATACACAACAGTTGACTGAGGTCAGATTTGAACACCACCTGTGTGTAGGTACAGAAACTGTATTCCATAAAACATAAGACTGACACCACCACAAATATTTGATTTTAACACTGTGACAGTGTACTTTATAGAAGATTACTTCATCAGTGATGAGAAGATGTTGGCAGGTGTGTCTGGCATAGCTTTGGACTCGCATCCTGGTATAAAACTGCCCCAAGATTGAGAGTTGAAAGTACACACACAACTCAACTGCTGTGAGATTAGAACCCCTTCCTAACTAGGTTTCACAGGCTGCAGAATACAGGCATAATGCTAGCACCACCACACAAGTCTGTTGTTAGCACTGTAAGAAGTGCAGTTTATAGAAGATGACATCTTCGGTGTATGCAGAGAGGAAGACGTTGGCAGAAGTGTCTGAAATAGTCATGGGCTCACATCCTGGGGTAAAATTGTCTCCAGACTTATAGTTGAATGAATACATATGCAAGTTGATTGCTGTGAGATTAGAAACCCTATCTATTTAGTTAGGCAAGTTGCAGAATACAATACTTACTTGCTGCACCACTGCAGAACTCTGATTTTAATGCTGTCAGAGTGCACTTTATAGGGGATGATATCATCAGTGCCTGGTGAGAAGACAGTGTTTTGAGAGCTGTATGAAATTGCTGTGGAGTCATGCAGCAGTGTAAAAGCATCTTCTACATGCTACTTGGGTAAGGGCAGCAGGACCTGGCTTCGTGCTCTTTTGATTACACAAACCCACACGCAAGCAGACTGTGAGTTTAGAACCGCTACTGCTTTGGGTACACATACTAAAGAGCACAGCACTTCATGCTCGCACCACTTCAGAAGTCCAGTTTTAATAGTTTCAGAGTACACTTTTTAGGGGATGACATCATCAGTGTCTGGTCAGAAGAAGATGTGAGGGCTGCATGAAATTGCTGTGGATCATGTAGCTGTGCAAAAGTACTCGCTACTTGAATGAGGGTGGCAGGAACTGGACACATTTGCTTTTGACTACTATGAGATTAGAACCCCTAATTATTTAATTATACATGCTAGAGTACAAAGTACTTTTTGCTTGCACCACTGCAGAAGTCTGACTTTGTGTCAGAGTGCACTTTATAAGAGATGTCATCATTATATGTCACAGGTAACATATAATGTTATGAGAGTTTTATGCAAAGTCAGGACTTGTGATATGGTTGTATGAGTACTGCGTGGAAAAGGACGTATAAATACATCCTGGCAACCTATATGAGAAAAGCTGTCATGAATGCATATTGCAGAAGTAAGACAGGCATGTACACATTTTTCAGGATGTTGTGTAGATGACCCACACACACCTTGGAAACAGAAGAAGTGCAATGATTAAGTTATGTATCTTCATATTCAGCTGAATGTCTAACCACATCAATACAAGTTACTGACAATCTCAGTGGATATGATTATAGATGACCAATGCCCATTGTCATTATACACCAATACCAAATATAATGCTGTAATTCTTGAGTTGTTTGACAGTGGCCTAAGCCTGGATTTATCATTTGCAAGTGCAATGCTGCAGGGCACACATGAATATCACAAAATATCTATCCAGTGAACCATACATTTCACTGCCCTTCTAGTGTGTTTATGAATGCATTAGAAAGTATTGGAGGATTACAGCCCAGTAATTAGATTTTTGACATGCTGAACACCTCTTCACATTGCACATCGCCAGGAAGCTTATTTGCATGTATGATGGCAAAGTATTAGCGTATGCATGGTTTGGATTTCAAGGATTCAACTTGAACTTGTGAAGTAGTCCAACTGTGCACAAATAGGGATATACAGTTAGTAACCTGATTGAGGTCAACTGCAGAATACATCTGTTTGCTCTTAATGTTTTATGTGTCATGCTTGCTAGATATGCTATAAAAAAATTGCTGGCAGCTAGTGTGATGTGCATGCTGTACACTATCTATGAAATATGGGGGGGACAACATTTTATTCAGTGCATAACTGTTGGCCTTGCCTTTCCTTGTTTGCATGATGTTAAGTACTGAGCAAATGTGGATCTCTGCTTAACTTTAATTTGGTTCACCTTCCTTCATGCAAACAGGTTTAACGGTGAAGAGTGGCTGTCAGCACTCCGGATAGTGCTGAGTGTGGAAATTACACCTGCGACTTGGGTTTCTCAGTGGTACAGGGAGTAAGAGCAGTGAGTTGCTAGTTAAAGTATAGGTGAGCCAGGGTTCAAATCCAGATGATTTGTATTTTTTTACGAATGGTGTCAGGATGTCATTACCTAAGTAAATGTGATCAGGAGTGCAAATGTGATGATCACTGAGTACACTTAAAGTATGTGACTTCCCCAAATTGTATGAGTAATGCCTACCTCAGTACATTTCTACAACCAGTAGCTGTTTTGCAGGCCTCACTGCAAATCACAAGTTAATTGTGTGCAGAACTTGCTACAAATGATAAGGGCTGGTACATTTTTTGAAATGATTAGTATGACTCAGCACATATGCTAACTATTTATGTATGGCAGATATCCTGAAAAGTGTGCAGCATATGCTTCTTCACAGTAAAGACAGTTTCTACATTATATTAGATGAACATTTTATCCATCATCACATAAACATGAGACAAAGGGAATTCTACAGCAAATTTTGAAACCTTGCTCACTACAGAAGCACCAATCCCTTATTGAATCAGGGAAACATGTTTGTATCATCCATCAGAAGAGTTATGTCAGCATGCAGAAAACATGATATGACCTGTACAGCCATCAGCAAAATAGATACATACCCATAAATAGGGGTAGGAGTGAATGGGCTGCATTCAAGGAGAGATTGACATGCACATAACAATGTTTGTTGTAGTGTAACATTCATGAAGATACTTTTGGTCTGTTCTCACTATAAACCTGTCATGCTCTGTAGCATGAAGTGATTGATATAGGGGTAAAGAAGGGTTAGGAGAGGGACAACAGGCTTATGACAATTAGGAAATGAAAGAAGGCACCACCAACCAGGCAAAAACAACAAAGAAATGAAATAAGGCACCACCAACCAGTTGGTGGTGCCTTCTTTCATTTCATTGTTGTTTTTGCACCATTGGTCCCTGCTTGTGGTTACTAGTTTATGACAATTAGGACAAGGTTGGATAAATACAGTGAATATAAAAAGTTTACACATCCCTGTTAAAATGCCAGGTTTTGTGATATAAAAAACGAGACCACAATAAATCATTTCAAGACTTTTCCCACCTTTAATGTGACCTATAACCTGTACAATTTAATTGAAAAACAAACAAATCTGTTAGGGGAAAAATACAAAAAAATAAAAACGTACAATAAGCTAGTTGCATAAGTGTGCACACCCCTAAACTAATACTTTGTTGAAGCACGTTTTGATTTAATTACAACATTCAGTCTTCTTGGATACACAACTGCCATCAATTAAATAGACTCTGATTAACCCCAAATAAAGTTCAGCTGTGGGTTTACCCTCTGACTCCTCACCTATGTGTGGCTGTGGTGAGCTTACCAGTGGTGGTGAAACATTTGGTCCTAGCCACTGGTGTTCCTGCTGCAGCTCTTTTCATAGGATGATATTGTATAAGATAGCACAGACTGTAATAATCTCAAGACAAGTATTGGGATTATACTGCAGAGCCCACCGATGTACCTAGACACTGAAACCATGAACTCAATAGCCCAGACACATCCTCTATGATATTTCTTGCTTGAGTGTGTGGATTATTATAGTGCTCCTCTGTGGCTGTGGGTGCATTTCTGATAGGCATCATCAGCCATGGTTCAAGTACATCCCCTGCATCCCACAGTAAATGGCCTGTTGGCACATCACCCTGGAAAACCTCTGGTAGAGCTGCGAGGTGTGTCAGACATGGGAGTCATGGTAACTGCTAGGTTGCCAGTATACACTGTTAGGATGATTCCCCTAGTATTACACAAGACCTGGCAGTTAACAGAGTTGAACACCTCTCTGTTGATGTAGACTCTACCTTGTTCCCTGTGTGGTGCTTTGATCTCAATGTGCCTGCTGTCCATGGCACCCAAGACTTCAGGAAAGTGTGCTATGGGTTAGAACTCCTGCATAGTTCTAACTCTGTCCATGGGAGTAGAGGGAAGTATATCTAGTCATTGTCATGCTGTAGCATAACATTCAGAAATTGATGTAGGATCCTGGATGCTGATGAGTGTGACACCTCCAGTATGTCCCCTGTGGATCATTGAATGGTTCCTGCAACTAATATTGTACATGCGGCACATATCTTGGTCTCCACAGTTATTGGTTCTCTTCTTTATGCCATTGCTGTCAGGTGAGGACAACAGAGGTTGCAGAGTTCTTGGAGTGTGTCTCTATCCACCCTGTAGTGCTGTACTATTTCTACCTCATGCAGACCATGAAAAGTTAAGCGGGGTTTAAATACCCTTCTCTTCCTTGTCTGAGGTTTATCAGCAGAAACAGAAGCAGCATAGACTTGAACCTATTGCACATACACATACAGAAGAGCAGCAGCAGCCCCTAACATTCTTTCCCTCCAGTGTAGTTTATGTGGCTGTATTCTAGTAGGTTTTTGAATGCAATGCAGGAGACTACACTACTAATACAATTGCTTTATAGCTTGTTGAATAGCTCTGCTATCTTCAGTTTGTTGATTAACATGAAATTCAGCTGCTTATAAAGTAATTAGCATGCCACAATGTTTACCATGCTTGCGTGGATCTGCACATCATGTACAGTCACTTTCAGCTTGCTGTCATGAGATCGTCATGCAGTGATATGAATACTGTTTCAGCAAGCTATGTAGGGTTTATTGAATCTTGCCCTCAGTGTTTTTGAATTGCATTATATCTCTTTAAGCTTCTTAATTCCAGAGTAAACAGACTTTTCTCAGAAACTGCCAACATATAATTTGACTTCTTCTGCAAAATCTAAGTGTCACAGAAATGTATTTATATTTATTTATTGACATTTGAAAAGAGAAAAAAAGCATACTAATTTACATCTGACACTGGAAAGGGTCATCTCGTTGGTCAGGTAGGCAACAATAAATTAGACTGGACTACTTTCAAACTGCAACAGAATAACTAGTCACATTGGACACAATTGATTATACTTCCTGCCAGCTGCTCAATGTTTATTATTGTAATTGTTTAGTGTTTTTTGCCAACTAGTGCTGTTTGTCTATGACCTGTGTTTGCCTTGTTATTTATAAGATAGCCACTCTTAGATACCCCTATAGCTCTATCACATCCCCCTTATGTTGCCCCACATCTCTTTAAATACTAGAGGACTGATCAACACCCTCAAATGCTGTGCAGTATATAGAATTATACTGTGAAGCAAAGCTGATATATTCCTTCATAAAGACAACTTAGCCAGAAAATATTCAAGATCCAGGTAACAGGTCAGAAGTAAATTTCTGTAGCTTGGGCCATATATCCTAGCACAGGGTAGTACTGGCACTTTTTGGCAATTTAGGTTGATTCTCATTAGACAAACACATTGAAAATGCATATTTTTGGCTCACAGACACATTTCTGAAATCATCTGCCTCATTTGTACATAATAATCTCTACAACCCAACTATCGATGCTGAAACCTTCTTTTCAATCTTTTTACAGAATCTGCATATGCTTGAACGGGATAACTACCCTATGTTTGTGGATTCTTTAATGTTATTTTCAATATTGTATTGGTCATACTCACCACTGACACTAAAAGATATCTCAGGCCTAAAAGAATAATAACCCATTTTGTGCATGAGCATTACCTTTTGGATGAATGACAGGACCAGAAGCACAATGACCACATTTACACATTTCACAGCTCTTTCCTGTAATACCCGCTGCAGGCTTCCACCTACCACCTTATTTCAGTGTACTTATTACCCTATGTATAGAAGATGGAAATCAGTCCTTGTCCTGTCTCTGTGACCTACATACCAATTTGATAACTTCCCACACTCACAATATGGCATGTAAATCCATTGTTCCTGTGTGACCCTATACCTGACAATTTATCAGATCAGCAGGAGATGAATAACTTGACCTAAGCCTAGTAAATTACATGCCAGTATTTACCTGTGGTAAAGCGTTAAGTATGACTTTTAATTATTCTGTTCTTCTGCTAAAGCTCTCTTGTAGAGCAAGTTGGATATAGAAGTTACTGATGCAGAAAGCAGAGTAAAAATATTTTCACTAGTGCTACAAACTGAATTAATAAGTTAAAAATTGAACTAGCATTTTGTGCAAAAGAAACATCTCACTGCTTTTTGAATGAGCATTTCTACAGGTGAAGGTTTTTCAAAAGATCAAACCAGATTTTTTTTTCATCTTTTAAATTAGATGTTTTGGATTGTACCATCACTCATTCACTACATAATAACAAAGATGGAGCAGATCTAATGGTGAACATCATTATTTTCATTTTCCGTGCAAAATTCAGTCTACATTATCTAGTAATACCTCTCTCATTAGGTCCTTCTTAAGGAGACTACAGTTCTCTAAGCACTAGGATGTCCAACCCATACTAACTCCAAATTTTCCCTGTCTAGAAAAGAAAATTTCGAAGCGAAATACAAACTATTGAAATCCACGAAAAATGGTGCAAAACAGAGTTTCAGAGCAAAGCCACTCAACTCATCAGCTTAAATGTCAACCCATACATCATAAGATGGGTTGCAAACTGGCTGAGTGACAGAACCCACAGGGTCAGAGTTGCTGGCGCCATGTCAGACTCAAAGCCTGTCACAAGTGGTGTCCCACAGGGCTCAGTCCTGGGCCCACTCTTGTTTGGCATCTACTTTTCCGAAGTACAAGCAAACACAGGAGGGTTATGGCTGACAAAGTTTGCAGATGACTGCAAACTGGGCGCCATAGTAGAAAACACATCTGACACAGATATCCTTCAGAAGGGTCTCACAGAAACGGATAACTGGTGCCAGAGCCACGGCCTAAAGTTAAATGCCAAAAAATGCATAGTCATACCCTTCGGGAAAAACAAGGTTACCCCTAGCTACCAAATAGGTGGCAATCCACTGAGCACAGAAGAAGTTATCAGGGACCTGGGGACCCAGGTTGATAGTAGTCTGTCATTCGACACCCATGTAGCTAAAGTAGTTAGGAAGACCTTCTACTTTGCCCACCTTATCATGAAGGGATTCTCATCTAGATCAAGGGAGGTCATAGTCTCCCTTTACTCATCACTCATCAGACCAATGATTGAGTACAATGCCCCATTCGGAATGTATCTGACCCGACACTTGCAGCAGCTGGAGAGGCCACAAAAGTTCCTCACCAAAAGGATAAAGGGTCTCAAAAATCTGTCCTATGCTGCCCGACTGAAAGAACTCCAGCTCTATTCAGTCGCTTACCGCTTGCTCAGAGGTGACCTTTGCCTAACATACAAGGCCATGTCAAACCCAGATTTGATGAATATGCTTCACCTCAAAAAATCTAGATCCATCAGAGCCACAAGGGCGGGAGACTTAAACCTTGACACGGCTATTAATAGGACGTGCTGGAGGGATAGATTCATCACCCAAAAACTCCCTATGCTGTGGAACACAATCCCGGTACATGTGAGGCAGAGCACCTCGCTGGCCTTGTTCAAGAGAAATCTTGACCAATGGATGGGAGATCGCAGATATACCCCAGGGATTACCTCAGTGTCACTGCTCGACAGAGGCACAGCAAAATAATGGGTATAGTTCCCCATACTAAAGGGGTGGCGTAAGCCACAAAACGATGGGCTAGGCTTGTAAATGCCCTCGGGCAGATAGCCTAGTATGAACCTATGAACCTATGAACCTATGAACCTAAAACAACCACTTTTTAATGAATATAACTACTTTCATTTTACAACCTATTAAAACTTCCTCAGATACCATTTTTTGCCCATCTAGAAAAGCCCTGGCCCTGGTGGCATAAATGTAGAGTTATATAAAATGCCCCAGTCCTCAGTAATCTGCAAACTCACAATCTTTTTTAGACCGATGCTTGTAACAAGTGACTAACCTTCCTCGATAACATCATCACTTATTACAGTTTAACCTACACCTTTTAAAATATGTCAGAGGGACAGATGACTACTAGGTATTCTTCAGAAATTAATGATGAGACCAAACACTCTTCAAAGATACTAACCACTCAACTACAACCTTTACTAATTCACACAACTGGGTAACATCAAGCCAGCTTTGTGAAGGTGTCTAGAAATATCAAAAATCTGGACAAAGGCCAATGAAAAGTAGGTACAACTGGATAAATATCTAGATGCTGATTAACATACAATTTTAATACATAATTATGCAACCCCACCCACCACAACGGAATTGTGGGATACCAACATTCAACTGCAAATTGAAGAAAAGACAAAATATTAAGCACAAAATATAACCAGAACAAGAGTGTTTTACTTATATTAACACTTGAGCTTTTATCAAACTTTGAACTTGTATAAAACTAAAATGCATTTTCTATAAAAAAAATAAAATTAACTGCTAGTAATCTGTTATTCTAACAACATTCTAAGTTTATAAGAACAATATTTTAAATATGTCCATATTTTTGGGTCTCTGCCCTCCAATATTTAAACCTTTATCCAAATTTCTTGTGTTAGGAAGTTGAGAGGTATGGTGGAAACTCCTCAGGGCACATCATGTTGGTTCATCATAAAATCTCATAGTACATTTATTTAGGAAATTGTTTTATTGGGTGTTACAGCTTAACTCTAATTTTATTAAAGATTTCTCGGTCATGAAAAGCCAGCATAGGAAAATGTTATTACTTTTAATAGCCAGCAGTATTGAACCACACCCAGGCCTCACCCTATTAAACTATCCCATCTTCATAGGTTCATAGGTTCATAGGTTCATACTAGGCTATCTGCCCAAGGGCATTTATAAGCCTAGCCCAGAGTTTTGTGGCTTTCGCCACCCCTTTAGATTGGAGGATACTATGCCCATTATTTTGCTGTGCCTCTGTCAAGCAGTGACACTGAGATAATCCCTGGGGTATATCTGCGATCTCCCATCCATTGGTCAAGATTTCTCTTGAACAAAGCCAGCGAGGTGCTCTGCCTCACATGTACCGGGATTTTGTTCCACAGCATAGGGAGTCTCTGGGTGATGAATCTGTCCCTCTAGCATGTCCTATTAATAACCGTGTCAAGGTTTAAGTCTCCCGCCCTTGTAGTTCTGCGGGATCTAGATTTTTTGAGGTGAAGCATGTTCATCAATTCTGGGTTGGACATGGCCTTGTATGTCAGGCACAGGTCATCTCTGAGCAGACGGTAAGCAACTGAATAGAGCTGAAGTTCCTTCAGTCGGACAGCATAGGACATATTTTTGAGACCCTTTATCCTTTTGGTGAGGAACTTTTGGGGCCTTTCCAGTTGCTGCAGGTGTCATGTCAGATACAGTCCGAATGGGGCATTGTACTCAATCATTGGTCTGATGAGTGATGAGTACAGGGGGACGATGACTTCCCTTGATCTAGATGTGAATCCCTTCATGATCAGGTGGGCAATGTAGAAGGTCTTCCTAACTACTTTGGCAACGTGAGTGTCAAATGAAAGGTTACTGTCAACCTGGGTACCCAGATCCCTGATAATCTCTTCTGTGCTTAGTGGGTTGCCGCCTATATGGTAGCTAGGGGTAACCTTGTTTTTCCCGAAGGGTATGACTATGCATTTTTTGGCGTTTAACTTTAGGCCATGGCTCTGGCACCAGTTATCCATTTCTATAAGACCCTTCTGATGGATATCTGTGTCAGATGTGTTCTCAACTATGGCGCCCAGTTTGCAGTCATCTGCAAATTTTGTCAGCCATAATCCTCCTGTGTTTGCTTGTACTTCTGAAAAGTAGATGCCGAACAGGAGAGGGCCCAGGACTGAGCCCTGTGGGACACCACTTGTGACAGGCTTTGAGTCTGACATGGCGCCAGAAACTCTGACCCTGTGGGTTCTGTCACTTAGCCAGTTTGCAACCCATCTTGTGACATATGGGTTTACATTTAAGCTGATGAGTTTTTCAATGATACCTGAGTGGGGTATTGTGTCGAAAGCCTTTGCCAGGTCGAGGTAGACTGTGTGGACTGCCTTTCCCTCGTCAATGGCCTTGGTGACTGTTTCGAAAAAGTCAACCAGGTTTAAAGGGCATGATCTGCCCTTGACAAAGCCAAACTGGGTCGGATCCAAAGTCTGCAAGTCTCCTATGTCTTTATTTATGAGTTCCATTATGATCCTCTCCATAGCTTTGCAGATCAAGCTTGTCAAGCTGATGGGACGGTAATTTCCCGGGTCGGTGGAGGCACCGCCTTTGTGAAGTGGGACCACAGTTGCCGTGCGCCACTCCTTAGGCACGTATCCTGAGGTGAGGCTAAGATTAAACAGCTGCCCTAACTGCGGGTTTAATTCCTCATTGAGTTCGTGGAGCACACATCCGGGGACACCATCTGGTCCCATGGATGCTGTTTTTTGCCTTGGAGAGAGCAGTTCTCACCTGAGCGTTAGAGATGTTTGGGGGGGCTATAATTCTCTGGTATAGATATCTCACCTTTTGGGTTTGCACTGAACCTGTCAGCCAGTATGTTGGCAATGTCTGTAGGTTCAGTAATTTTTACATAATTTTGAACTAATTCTGAGCATATCTGGGAGTTTCCTCCCAGGTTTCTAACATAGCTAAAGAAGGCCTTATGATTGTCCTTTGAGTCCTTAGCGACTTTTCTCTCAAAATTTGCATTGGATGATTTTATGAGAGATCTTAGTTTTTTTACTTATAATGATCAAGGGTGTTTTACCTTTTAAGGATTTTGCTCTATCTTGTAGTAGCTTCCTCCTTTTGTTGTAGAGCTTGTTTATGGCTGGGATCCACCAGACTGGACGCTTGCCTTTGGTACAAAGAGTCTTTGTTTTGTTTGGGATTGCCTGATCTATGCAGTCCTGTAGGTGCTGGTAGAAGGCATTTGTAAGTGATTCAGCGGCTTGAGTAATGGTTTCCGCAGGTCTCAGGGGCCTTAAAAGAGACCACACTAGTCTTTAGAAGTGTGAAGTTGGCTTTTGAGAAGTTCTTCACTGTGG
Organism: Protopterus annectens; assembly: GCF_019279795.1. Taxonomy (NCBI): domain Eukaryota; kingdom Metazoa; phylum Chordata; order Ceratodontiformes; family Protopteridae; genus Protopterus; species Protopterus annectens. Next base: position 1,029,942,465 of record NC_056730.1, read on the forward strand.
TCTTTTTTATCTCAGGTGGGGGCGGGATGTGGACTTCCAGTGAGATTAGTTTATGGTCTGATCTCACCAGTGAGGGGTATACTTCCGGTGTTGAACATTGTGACCCCATATTCGTGATGATGAGATCTAGTATGTTATCTCCTCTTGTGGGGATGGTGACTAGTTGTTCCATGGCATTTGAGTTTATGAACTCTAGGAACCTTTGGGCTAGAGTGTTGGGGCTTGAGTAGTGATCCCAGTCTATATTCGGGTAGTTGAAATCACCTAGTATGATGGTGTTTGGAGATACATTTATCCCCTCCAGTGTTTTCAGGAAAGCTATGTGAGGTTCCTGAGATTGAGAGGGTGGCCTGTAATATGCTACAAATTGCAGAGCAGTCTTGCCTATGGTTAATTGCACCTGGATGGTCTCCGATGCATCGTGCGTTGCCACCAACCTTGAGGTGTGGGTGTTCTTGATGAATATAGACACCCCCCTTCCTTTCTTGGTGTTGTCCGGATTTTGGGGCCGGAACGCATGATATGAGGTAAAGCCTGATAGTGCCGGGGTGCTCTCAGGAGCCTTGAACCAGGTTTCAGTCACAGCACAGACATCGATGTTCTCCATACTGAGAAGGGCCTCGAGTGCGTGCATCTTGAGGTTGAGACTTCTGGCATCGAGCAGCATTACCCTTAGTTTTTTTCCTTTTTTGTGTTCTAGGGTAGTAGGTTTAGAATTTGAGCCTTGCCTAAAAAAGGCACTATGGGGGTGGCAAGAGCCTTTGCCAATATCCAGAAGCCCAGGGGTGACAGGTGCAAGCCATCCCTTGCGAAGTAGCGTGGCTTGTCCAGCATGTCATCCCAGGCAGACAGACATTGGATCCCCTTTGAATGACACCAGAGTTTAAGCCAATTATTAAAGCTGATCATCTTGTCTCTGTATTGTGGCATCATTCTTGGTGAAGGTAGGATACTGCTCAAGGTCAGGGTCATACCTGCCTGGGCTACATAATCAGAGAGCTCCTCTATGTCTCTTTTCATGTAGTCCAAGGAGGTACGTCTCAGGTCGTTCACACCAGCGTGGACAATGACAGAGTCGTACTTGTACCTGCTGTTGAGAGACCTGAGTGCTTGCGTTATGTGGCCCTTCCTTTAGAGTTGCATTTACTGAAACATGGAATCATGGCTAAAAGTCAGCAAACCTGATTTGGAAAATTTCTTCCCAGGCTAAACATAGATGTTCATTTACAGTCTGGTAAAAGAAGAGGTTGTGGATCTATGTTCCTGTTTAAATGAACCAATCAAGAAAATCCACCCAGTCAATCATAAAACATTACTCCCCCATGATCCCAACTAATTAATCCTTATTGCCATCCTAGAAAAACACAGCAATATCTACCATGGAAAAGCATAAATTCATCTCCCTTCCAACAAAAGCTAGTTCCAAACTTTATAAAAAAAAAAATAACATTAACTTTGCTCCTCTGTTTAAAATGACAGCAATGAATCCCCAGTTGACTTAGGCTTGCTGCAAGTGTTAAAAGAATTGACACAAGTTAACCACAAATAAGGTAAGTGCTCCGTATTTCATAGTAATGGTAAACATTCCCATCACCATCTGCTTTTTCATAGTTCTAATCTTCAACTTAACAACTGTACATTTCATTCGCAGTAAGATTTTCAGCACTTAATAATTTCTTTACAAGTGTTGAAGAAATATGATCTACAGCAACACACTTCAGATATTTACAAACAGGAGTTAGTAAGAACAGGTACAAACCTTTCACCACATGAACCAAAAGAAACATGCCTTAATTTGGAATATTTCGTCCAACTAATCATCTTCTGTCACCTAGTGTCTGATGCTGAGCCTGTTGACATGGAATAGTTGTTGAATGTTTACAATGAACAATACTCTTCATTTTTTATTAATAGAGATTGAAATAAGAACCTTATATACATATATAGTTCTATAAGTGCCACATTTATTAGTGGATATACCTAGAATAAAAGCCCAGCTAATTAAAAAAAAATATGGATATGGTGGACAAGGTTAAATAATGTTTAATTTTTTACAGATGTGCTCTATAAATAATAATAATTGTATTAGCATCTGCTCTGTGCTGTTTTCTTACTTTCTTACTTTGTATTTTTGTTTCTGTAGCTCATGGATTCCTGTTCATTTTGAGTTATAAAACAGCCACTTGTATTGTTGCGTATTCTCGAGTGGATCCGTTTTAATTAAGAATTAACTAAAATAAGTGCAAAGATATTAAGATAAAATAAGTAAAATAGTGTATATAATGTGCGGCAGCTTGATTAACAATGTTTAATTCAAAGACATTGAGTTGTGGCAGATGTGGTATTTTGGTAGTAAGGTGCTGTAACAATGCAAACTGATAAAGTACTGGTGTGAGAGTTCAGTTTGTTTATTTAAGTCTTATTTCTAATACAAACAATTCTGCTTTGATGTCTTGTTGAATATGGAATAATCAGATTAAAAAAATAGAGATAATATCTTAAGTAACAATTGCTTTGAGATTGTATTTCTTTATTCTTCTAGTAGTAATGTTACAGTAGTCATTCTGTTTTGGAGATAGGATGGTTGGAACATCATCTAGTAGCTGTTTCTAAAGGAAGACATAATATCGTAAATGACTCCCAATTATTTTACTTTTATAAAATTAAAGTAAGAGGGAAAATGTAGTGCTGAAAACAGAATGTACTCTTTAAAATCTTCCATTTAAACTGCGATACTCTAACTTTATGAAGTTTTGTAGTTTGTATCTGAAAGTATTCTAAATCATTATTAATTTGAAAAAGTGTATTCACCAATGGTGGGATAGCTATTACACTCATCCTGACTTGTTGTTTTTGAATTCATAATGATGATAAATGAGATGTCAGACGTTGTAGTAGTTGGGGCTTAGATATTTCAAAGGTGGAGTATTATAACTTGTGTGAAATATTTCTGGTATTTGAAATGCATATTGTGGCAGTAATGGTACTGAATTCTCAATGAGCCATAGCAGATAAGAAACATTGAAAGGAGGAAGGAAAAATGCATGAAACAATGTTTAAGAAAATAATATTTAGGCTGTGGCAACAATGCAATTTGCGTGTTTATTTTTTAAGTTCTATTTTCTGACATTTGAAAAATACATTTTAAACAGAAGTGAGATTTAAAATATTGATAAAGTAAAGGTTAAAATCAGTATACAGCTACACTTGAAAGTCAGGCTCTGCCTCATGCCCCTGCATGTTGATGAAGTCAGCCATACTTTAAAATTGTAAATAAAATAAAAAAATAAATCAGAAACTAAAAACAGAAATTAAAACTCTGTGAAACTACCTACCTGGTGACAAAGGACCCCATCCAGACACCTGTGGTCTCATCTCTAAGCCTATATTCCCTGCACCCTCTCTCAGGGAAGAAAGAAATACCCTGCTCTCCATTGCACTAGTCCAGAAATTAAAACTCTGCACAACTACCTACCTGGTGACAAAGGACCCCATCCAAACACCTGTAGTCTCATCTCTAAGCCTATATTCCCTGCACCCTCTCTCAAGGAAGAAATAAATATCCTGCTTTACATTGCGCTGGTCCAGAAATTAAAACTCTGCAAAACTACCTACCTGGTGACAAAGGACCCTATCCAAACACTTGTGGTCTCATCTCTAAGCTTATCTTCCCTGCACCCTCTCTCAAAGAAGAAAGAAATACCCTGCTCTCCATTGCGCTGGCCAAGAAATTAAAACTCTGCAAAACTACCTACCTGGTGACAAAGGACCCCATCCGAACAACTGTGGTCTCATCTCTTAGCCTATATTCCCTGCATCCTCTCTCAAGGAAGAAAGATAGTATGTTATCTATGTCCTGCCTGTAAAGCCTACTACCATCCACTATTGCTTCAGGGGTTCAAAAGTATGCTCCAAGCCTTGACAGCCAGCAGCCTTTACCTCCCCTTCTATCAACCCAGTCATCAAAATACCCCCACCACCTCATAGTAACCTTCTTACTAACTTTCCACTCTTCTTTAGTCTGATACCAGCTAGCTCCCATACCGAACTGCCTGCATTACTAGCTATGTCCAGTAGGGGGCACCCTATCCCTTCCCATATTCTCCTGCATATCCATCTGCTATTTACTCTACATTTCTTCTGTCCTAGACCTGCTCTGAAACCTCACACTTTATACTTTACTTTAACTGTCTACACCCTCCTGTTTTCTTATTGATTTCTGCTCTTTCCCACTTTTGACTTACCTTTCTTACCTTCAGTAGCCAGCACCGCTGATTGTTTCTCCTCTAGCTGCTCCATTACCTGTCTCTGACTGTAGAACTTAGGTCCTTCTTTTCTGTCCTCTACTATTACTCTCTCCCTAGCCCTAGGTTCGTACCTGTCCTAATCCATTCCCATTCAGTCTTCTCCAGCTGCCTATACCTTACCCATCACTTTCAACACAATCAATAGCCACCTAAGGTACATTGTCTCCTCCCCCTCCTGACTGTACCTGTTGTAAACCTTCTCCCCTCCCCTCTCTTCCCTTAATCCTATAGAAACCTATAAATTCCCATAGTTCTGTGTGGCACCATCTTTAATCACCTAGCATTGCCACTGGCTGCTGTCCGATCTTGTCCCAGTGTCTTTTCCCTCTGGTAAGTAATGTTCAGTTGACTGTACTTACCTTGCCTTATGTTAAATTGTTGAACTGTAACTAGGTGCTTAAATAACACGGCTATTCATATTAAGTATCCCACTTTGGTAAATCCTACATTTCTTGCTGCTTGTTTGTTTCAAAATGCTGAGTTACAGCTATTTGGTATCTGGCCACCCACGTGGAGCTTCTTTCTCTACTGCTGAGGTTCTGGCACTTGAGTTATGCCTGCAATGGCTGCTTAACAGATGTAGCTTATTGCAGCAAATTCAGCAACAATTGACTGCACATACTGTACAAATTCAGATCTTAACCGAGAAACAAGGGAACAATGATGTGTTTGGTAGCCTAGGCTACCCTTTAACCCAGCCAAGACCGTTTGCCAATGGCTCCAATGGGGCTGAAAGACAGCAAGGCAACTCATCGGGTGAAATGTCCATTAGCACTGAAGAGTCGAACGGCATTTTGAAGGGGCCTTCAAAATGTAAGGACAACACTTTTACCTTTATTGGAGAAAAAAGACCAGGGAACTGTGTTCCAGCTGAAAGTTCCTCCATCACGGACAAAATCAAGGTATTTGAAAAAAAACTTGCTAACTTATAAAAAGGTACAATTAGTGATATCTTACTTGCAAAAAAATATTGAAATGGAAATGGTCCCTCGTGGGTTGAGATTTTGGAAGTATCCCAATGTGGCAGAGGGGAATGCAGAGTTATTAAACGAGTTACATTGCCTATTTGACAACACTGGACTACAAATGATGAGACTTATGGTTAAACATAATATTCAGGCAGCTGAAAAGGCAGTGAAAGAATTGGATGAGTTGAATCAATCTATTACAAATGACATTCAATTCATCGGTAATCAAAGTTTATATAATAATGCCTTCTCAAATGTGACAGCAGCTTGTAACCTTATCTTTGCACGAAAAACTAACAAAATTAAAAGGGATATGAATGAGTATGCAAGTCAAAGGGTGTATCCACTGTCAGCAGGAAGTACCAATAACCAAGAGGACAAGACCAATCAGGGAGCAGATTCAGATGAATGAGTGACATACAATGGAGGAGGTCATAAGGATAACAGGCACCACTCACAGTCTCTTTCAAATTAAGTGAAGGTTAGGCAGTGAGAAAGATTGAGGGGAAAGGAGCAGCAGCCACTTTTTTTACAGAGAAACCAGTGGGACTATGGCGAGCAAGGGACACGACCGAAAACCACCAACAACAAGAGGAACAAGAGTTGACAGTGGATGACTTAATGGACCTGGCTTTAGACTTATTTAATTCCGTAAGTACTGTACCCATCAAAACTTGTGGATTTGCTCCTACCGTTGACTGTTCTTTACTTAATGAAAGTTTATATTGTGGTGATGACGTAATTGATGTAAGGGAGGTGAATTTGGGCCCTTCTATCACTTTAAGTGACATTAATGTGGACAGTTTTAAAACCTTTAATGTGGACAGTGGTGTTGACTTTGAAAATGCATCTGTAGTTAGTAACAGTATTCTCAATACGCAAATGGTGAATTCAGTAGAAATGGCCAAGGTCGTGGAACCTGTTGTTATATATAATCCATTTAATGATTTTAAAGTATACAATTATTATTCAAAACATATAGGTATTGAGCATGCAAATGTTTTAGGTAAGGGTTTCACATTTGTGCCTTTCAGAAGGGCAAAGGTGGACAGTACACTTATTGATTTAAAAAGTTATACTAGGAAACTTAATTTTAAAGTTTGGTTTAATTCACAAGATGGTGGGATGAAAAAGGATGAATGTCTGAGAAGACCCAGCATGTTCAATCCACCATTAAATAATATTATTAGGTTATTTGAAAATAAATGTGAAAAAGAAATAAGAAAAGTTTTAGTTGGAAGGTCCGAGCAGTTTCCAACAAATATGACATCTATTGAGGAGGGCTTGCTTTTTGACCTGGCACATGATGTTGATATCCGTTTGATGAAACCAGATAAAGGCAATGGCATAGTTATTATGAACAAGTCTGACTACCTAAATGGGATTAATAGCTTATTATTGGATGGCACTTATGTTGAAAGTTCCCTTAATGAGATACGTCATGTATAAGAAAATTGATCTTTTAGTTGATGACATGTTATATCAGGGTCAAATAAATGAGGAGGGGCACGCATACATGGTTAATAAATATCCAATGGTACCCAACATATTCGAAATTCCCAAAATCCACAAAGGGCTAAGGAATCCACAGTTTAGGCCCATAGTGGATGGGAAATGTTCAAAAACCTGTTTTATCAGTAAATTTTTAGATCAGAAATTACAGGTAGGTTTAAGAACATTTTCTTACATTTGTAAAGATTCTTGGGAATATCTTGATAAAGTGGGTCATATTAAATTCTATGAAAACAACATTTTGGTTACCATGGATGTTATAAGTCTTTTTACGGTGATACTGCATGAAGAGGGGTTGTCTTGGTTAGAAACCCAGTTATTTAATACTGGTACATATGACCAGGACACCATTAATGTATGTGTCATACTCATGAAAGTAGTGCTTACAAATAATTATTTGTGTTTTGAGGGTCAGTACTATAGACAATGAACGGAGGTTGCCATGGGTGCTGCATGCGCCCCCATCTTTGATAATTATATTATGTCATACTGGGAGCAACAATTTGTGTTTCAGAGTGTATTTAAACCAAACATTATCTTTTATACAAGATTTTTGGACGATTTGTTTATTTTATGGAAAGGCACGGAGGTGGAGCTTGAGCATTTTTATGCCTACATAAATGATACAGTTAATTTTCTGAAATTTACACACCAACATAGTAGGAAAAGTATTGTGTATTTGGCTGTTGAATTATTTATTACTGAAAGGCATGTTTTAGAATCAAGAATTCATCGAAAGCAAATGTTCTCTAACGCTTATTTAGAGTTTACAAGTGCACACCCACTATTTCAAAAAAAGTCCATAGTTAAAAGACAATTGGTTAGAGCAGCCCGGATAATCAGTTCTGATATTAATTTTAGTGAAGAAGTAAGGTTCATTTTGAATACGTTCAAAGTAAGGGATATCCAGAGGTCTTACTAAAGGAGATGGGTCAGGAAGTTTTGGATAAACGAGAAAAGGGCTATTACAAACCAATTTTGTTTTTTGGAAAGGTTGGTAATAATGCGGTGGCTCAAAAAATGGAGTCTATTAGTAGTTTAGGTTTTGTTATTTGTTTTAACCAATATGTACAGAAGATAATTGACATCATTTACAGTAACTGGGACATTTTGCAATTTGATGTGAATATAGCACAAAAAGTGGGCAATGGGCCAAAAATAGTCTATAAAAGAGATAGGTCTTTTAAAGACATCTTTGAAGGGACAATGATAGATAGTACTTTCAGTTCAAATAGAGCAAAAGGGAAATTTAAATGTCAACATTGTAATTTTTGTCCACACATTTTGGAGACTGGAGATAAATTAGTGTTAAACGGGAGGACTCTTAGGATTCATGGACATTATAAGTGCGGTACCACTAACGTGGTTTATCTGGCCAAGTGCTTAATGTGTCCTGCTCTTCATGTAGGAAAAATGGTTAGACCATTTAAGAATAGGATAGGGGAACATCTATCGGATATTAAACACCGTAAGCTAACTAATGCATTGGCCAGACATATTCAGCAAAGAGGTGATCACACTTTACAATTTCTAGTGATACAGCATTTAACTAAAGATCCACAGGGGAGATGTTTAGATGTCCATTGGCAGCTCAGACTTGATGCCGCAAATTGCCCTGGTTTAAATGAGGCTGTCAGTATTTCTAGTGTTTTGAAATTGAGACATATATTAGGTTAGATATTGGGCCTAAAATTGGTTTTTAATATTTTTTATCATTAACACAATTTATGTCTCCATCTGTGGCAAATATTACACATATGCATTCTTTTCATATTTGGTGTCAGGTATCTAAACTCATTGTCTTAAAATTATATTTATAACATTGTATTCAATTTGTAATTTAAAGTTTATTTAGGATAACTTATTGAAAAATAAATAACTGGATTTTTTAGATGGTGCTTAGATTAAAACATTGATTACCTTTAGGGCTTTAATTGGACATTTGTCTTCATTTGCATCACATTTGTGTTTTAGTAGTGTATGTAGTTCATCTATGGATTTTAATGGGGCATATCTCTTTAATTTTTTTAAATGTTTAAATATTTAATTGGTCCCTTGTTAAGGGATCATTATTTAAGGCTGGGTTTTCTTTATTATGTGTGTATACGTTATTTTGTTCTGAGGAAGTTTCCTATTCATTGAGGGAAGAAAGTGCTTAACATTGTATAACACTGTATACTATTTTCAGCAATCTAATAAATCGGGTGATTTTAGTTGTTCTTGTGGCTAGCTTCCATTCCTGTTGAATTGTTCTGGAGTTTTGGATTTTAATCTTGTGGAGGTGCTAAAATAACACTGCTATTCATATTAAATATCCTACTTTGGTAAATCCTACATTTCTTGCTGCTTGTTTGTTTCAAAACGCTGAGTTACGGCTATTTTGTATCTGGCCACCCACGTGGAGTTTCTATCTTTACTGCTGAGGTTCTGGCGCTAGAGTTATGCCTGCAATGTCTGCTTAACCGATGTAGCTTGGACTATTTTGAATGTTAATTGAATGTTTTATTGCTTGTTCTGTTGCAACAGGAGCCAGTTCATTTGCCATAGGTTTGAACGGCTGCTTAAATGACTGCTGTTGTGTTGCTTGGTACCTGTTTACAGCCTGTAAATGATTTAATTTGCACATTGGGAACCTGCTTTTCAGCAGCTTAAATGGCTGCTGTTTGTCTACCAAGGGAATTTGATTCTACTAGCTTATAGCCTGTACCAGTGCTATTTTACTATAGAGGCTAACTTACTTGGCAGATTAAACGGCTGCTGGTGGTCTTAATAAGGTATTGGTTTTTCAGCCTGAAATGGCTATTTTGAGGGTGGGAGCCATTTTCAATCAGAGCATAATCTGCTGCTGTATGTCTACCTACAGTACTGTTTTTTAACCTGTAATGGCTATTTTACTGACAGGAGCCATTTTAGCTCTGTAATTACGACTGTAATGTCCATTTATCAACACGCTGCTCAAGTGGAAGCTACTAGGTGCATGCTCTGGCTCACTTGCTGACCAAACTGCTGCTTGTGCTGCAGCTACAGTAAATACTGGGAAGTAGGTTTATTTTTATTTAAAAAAAAAAAAAAAGCCTGTAATGGCCATTTACTACAACGCCAACCATGAGGAAGCTTCTGTGTGTGTGCTGAAGCTATCTTGTTGCTCCTGATACTGTTTACGATATTTTTCTGAACTTGGGTCTAACCTGTAACACCCATGCAAACTATTGTGTGCTGGTCTTTCTTCTAACCCCTGTAATGCCCATTAAACAGTACCCCACCCACGTGGAGCTACTATATTTGAGCTGAAGCTCACTTGTTTGATTGTTTTAGCCTGTAATCGGCTATTTGGAAATACGCCACTCACATGGCACTTACTCTATACGGTTCATATTGCTTCTCTTGCTGTTTTTAAATTAAGAAACAGAGAACTGAGACAGTTTGATATGAGTTAACTTGCTAACAGTTCTATATACCCTGTGTTGTGCATCTATAATGGCTATATCTACCTTTGTTACCCTCAGGGAACTAATCTACACGCTCCCTGTCCTGTAGAGCCATGTAGCCTTATTCTAAGCCTATTCTGAATAGCCCTCATGCTATCTGCAACAAAGATAAGTATCTATACATGATGCCATAACAGATAAGTGTCTTATGGACCAGTTAAATGTAGAACGCTGTGGTAACTAATAACATCCAATGTGTGCTCTGCTGCTTATTACTTAAAATATTCACTTCTACCTTTATGACTGTTAAATAAGCCTAATGTGTGAATGTTATCTGAGGAATGCTAAGCCTACATTTATTGAATTATTAATGGTTAAACATCTGTGTAGCTATTCATGTTAATTACTGCATATTTCTACAGAACTGTTTAATGGTGAGCTTTATATTCTATTACAGAAGGTGCTGAAGCCTTTTGAACAATGCTTAGTGTAGATTCTGAACCTGCCTGCTTGCATACATGTGATACTGGTATCTTTTAACAATAATTAAGTGACTGCTAAAATGCTTACTGTTTTTTTTTTATTTCTTGTCTTAATGAAATGCCTGTTATCATATTGCCATAACTACCTTTCTATGTGCTACCTTCTTACTACACACCACCACTATTGCCTCTCTCTCTCTCTCCCATAAGTACCCTGTTCTCCATTGCACTGGTCCAGAAATTAAAATTCTGCGAAACTACCTAGCTGGTGGCAAAGGACCCCGTCCAAACACCTGTGGTCTCATCTCTAAGCCTATATTCCCTGCACACTGTCTCAAGGAAGAAAGAAAGTATGTTATCTATGTCCTGCATGTAAAGCCTACTACCATCCACTATTGCTTCTGAGGTTCAAAAGTACGCTCCGAGCCTTGACAGCCAGCAGCCTTTACCCCCCTTCTATCAACCCAGGTATCAAAATACCCCCACCTCATAGTAACCCCCTTACTAACTTTCCTCTCTCCTCTAGTCTGATACCAGCTAGCTCCCATACAGAACTGCCTGCAATACTAGATCTGTCCAGTAGGGGGCACCCCTATCCCTTCCTATATTCTCCTGCTTATCTATCTGTTATTCTTCTTTTATTTACTCTACATTTCTTCTGTCCTAGACCTGCTCTGAAACCTCACACTTTACCCTTTACTTTAACCATTTACACCCTCCTGTTTTCTTATTGACTCCTTCTCATCTTTGCTTTTTCCAACTTTTGCCTTACCTTTTTTACCTTCAGTAACCAGCACCGCTGATTGCTTCTCCTCTAGCTGCTCCATTACCCGCTCCATTCACCCTATGGGCTCACTCCACTCCCCTACCCTACCCCCAATTCTCACCCACCCCCAGAGGTCCTACTCTTATACTACTTAGCCACACCTCTCACCCCTTTCCCACCAATCACTACAAGATCCAACATTTCCATTTAAGCTCCTTATCCCTCCTTCACCTACCACTCCCTACCTCTCCCACCACACCCCCTCCTCTCCCTATCTCCACCTTCTTTACTTCCTTACCTATAACAATACCTTACACCTATCCCATCCAAATGCACAAACCAAACAGCACAGTCCACTTACTGCTGTTATTCACACTCATACTACTACTTTCTGTAACTTTAGCCTACTTGCTTACCTCCTATGAGAATCCATTAAATCCAAGTTTTCAATACCCCAATAAGCTAAACACCTTTACTTCACTACCTATTCTCACTAACCATGTTAATATAACATCTACACCTTGCTCTCTACTAGCTAACTATCATAAAATAGCCCACATTAGATACTACACTCTCAACCCCAGGAGATCTCCAAACCTATACTGAAAATCCCCAGACACTAGATTTCTGATACAACACCTCTCTTTAAAAGATGTGAATATTCACCCAAATCCAGGCCCAAGAGCTAGTACTACCACTCAATCCCCTCAATCCCAACCCCTCTACTGTTCATTCCCTCCCCAAACCACATAACTCACTCTTAATAACTCACCTTGATGTACATAGTATTAATAACAAAGTTACACAGCTCCACTCTCTCCTAGAAGTCTACTCCTTTGACATTTTATGTTTAACAGAAACCTGGTTAAAACCTGTTACTAAAGACAATGAACTCATCCCACCAGGCTATAACATCTTGCGACTTGACCGTGTAGCTAAAAAAGGTGGTGGGATTGCTATCTTATTTAAATCTAGCCTACAAATTACTAACTATGATTCTAAACCACCATTAACCTCTAACGCTGAAATTCTTATTTCCAAACTTCAAATCAACACTTACAAATCCACTTATATTGTCTGTATCTATCTACCAACTGGCAATAATAGTGCCAACATAGAGGATATCCTTTGCTGGTTGTCTCAAAACTTACCCCAAGAAACAATAATCCTAAGTGATTTCAACATTGATTGAAAATGTTGCAGCAGTAATCATCCTACCACCCATATTAACCTATTTGGTTTCTCTCAAACCATTACCTCCCCTACCAGGATAAACAAACCCAATAAGAAAGTACCTTAGATTGGATCCTCATAAATAATCTTCCCCAGACTTATGAAGCTGGAACTATCCCTAATGATTGTGAGTGAGCACTCACTCACCTCCATCATCAGACATAAGACTAGTCTTCCCATTCCAACCATTTGCAGGACAATAAGAACCAAAAAAAACCTGTTAACCCTGATCTCTTCCAAAATGAACTAAAAGCATACAACTGGTCTCCCTTAAAAGACCTCCCATTGGAAGATGCTGTAAAATACTTTAACTCTAACTTCCTAGCTATACTTGACCGCCATGCTCCTACCTGCTCTATCAGAATCAGAACTAAATCTGCCACATGGCTTTCAAAAGAAACCAAGCAAAAACTCCATCTTAGAAATACATATTGGAATAAATGGTGAATGACTAAAAACCCAACAGACCAACAAAACTTCAGACAGCTGAGAAACAACACTAAGAAATCTATACTCTCTGACAAAAGAAATTACTACCTACAATTCCAGCAAACCTACCATAATAAACCTCAAAGGTTCTGGGCGTGTATTAATAAACTATTATAGCCAGGGCAATCTATCATGCCAAACCCACAAGGCACAGACCAGGAAAATCCCAAGCATACTGCAAATGCCTTTAATACCTTCTTCACTGAAGCCATCCAAACACTTGCCAGTTAGATATCACCTCAAGACTTTCCTATATCTAACTTAAACTCTACCCAACCCCCCTCCATTTCACTTCCAATCAGTCCTAACAACATATATTCTCACCCTTATCCAAAAACCGAAACCATCCTCTCCTTCAGCAGACCAACTACCTGCTGAATATCTAAAAAAGGCAGTTAAATCTATTGCCTATCCCATTTCCATCCTGATTACCAGAACCATCACTGAAGGACACATCCCAAGTATCTGGAAAGATTCCCATATTATCCCCCTACATAAATGTGGAAGCTCTACTGAATTCTCTAACTACCGTCCCATAGCCCTACTTTTTCCTTTGGCAAAGAGGCCCTATGCCAACTTCGGGTGGAACCGCTGCAGGGGATGGGGCTCACCCCCTCTCAGAGCAGGCATGAAGGGGAACCTGTCAAAAGTTCCGGGCCATGGTGTGTAGAGAACTTGAACTGCAGTATTGAGACTGGCTATGCCAGCTTGAGGGCCGAGTAGTGCAATTAGAGGGTGAGCCTGCCCCTCCTAAACAGTCCTCAGCACAGCCACTTTTGGGGTCGTGAAGGTGCAGTGGTGACTGCCCATGGGTGGGGAACTCAATCCCACTGTTTCCAGTTGGGAGCTCATGGGCTTGCGACTTCCAAACACCCCTACCCATCCAAGGTGTTTACCCCCACATGTGTCATATATTGCCCCTGTATGCGTCTTGTATGTCTTGTCTGTTAACTTACCCAACCTATCTCCCCAAATATACCTACTACCCCTCCCTAACATCCCACTCTCAACTGAAAAAAAAAGGGCAATCTGTTCCCACAAAAAAATCTCATCCCATACATAACTGTCCATTTTGCACATGTGTCCACTGGACACATGTAATCTGGTCTAATTGGCATCACAATGAATATATGTTGTCCTCACCCCTCTCCCAAGGGTTTGAGGGCCCAAATCTACCTCCAAATTCAGTGTATATGCACAGCTGTTGCTGTAGAAGAAATGGGCAGCTATGGACCTTTCCTATACCCTTCCTGCACATGCCTAGCTATTTTCCATACTGTCTTTCCCTCTTTGTGCCCCTTTTTTACCACTTTCCTATCAACCCCTTTTTCTTTTCTTTTAAAGAAATTAGCATGGGGGTAAGTGGCAGTAAGCACTTTTAAGCAGCAGTAAGTGGGTTTGCGTGGGTTTGCATGGGGGTAAGCTATGCCTACACAGGTTGAGCAATTCCATAGCTAACTGAGTGTAAGAAAACATAAGCAGAGGTTAGCAGTGCTTGCCATTGTACAAACCCACGCAAACCCGCTTACAACTGCTTAAAAGTGCCATAATCACTCTATATTCAATGGTCTTTGTTCTGTCCAGCAACAAAATAAACTTCTTCTGCAAGGCTCGAACCCAGGACCCTGCACTCCATACACAAAGTGATTGACACTTAAACCATGGTAGATATACATAATCTGATGTTTTCACAAACATATCATCCAGCACAATCAGTCAACAATACAGGAAATGTATTAATATCATAACACACAACCTTTTAATGCAAGAGGTCTGACAAAGTATGCCACAATGTGGGTACAAATAGGGATATATGTCAACTAATGCTGTAATAACTTAAAATGTTGCTAGTTACACAGTTATATGTATTAGAACACATATGTAGAAGGAGATAAAGTCTGAAACACAAAAGTGTCGGCACTAGTTACTCACTTCAATGATGCGATCATCCATGCCAATTGCCAAGAGAATGAGGCCAAAATATAAGCCAAACATGCATGGACATACGGACAGATATATATCTGAAAATGTAGACAGATAGACAGCTATATGTAGATATATATACATGTATGACTCACAAATAATCATATAACGATTGTATATAGATACAAAAATATGATCATATGTGTGTTTGTGTGTGTGTGTGTGTGTGTGTGTGTGTGTGTGTGTGTGTGTGTATATATATATATATATATATATATATATATGTATATATATATATATATATATATATATATATATATATATATATATATATATATATATACATATGTATACATAGATAGGTTTGTGGTCTGCACTCTTGTGGGAGAAGAGGCTGGACTCTGCCCTTCTGAGCTGGGAATTTCTGGTTAAAGGTTTATAGTGCCTGAATATTTGAACTGTATCTTACTGAAATTGGTACACCTTGTTTGCTCTAGCATAGACTAGATCCAGGCCTGCTGAATCTAGCTTTGTTTATATGCTTGTTGTTTGTTTGCTTGTTATTTCCCTGGAAGCTAATTTCACCTAATACGCAACTTCTCAGCGCTTCTGTGGATCACTAGTGATATCTGCATTGCTTACTGTACTTATTTCCTTGTTTCACTTGAAAGAAAGTTACTGTTTGTCGTTTTTGCATTTAGTTACTTGTAACACATTGCACTCAAGTTACCTGGCACTTGCTCACTAAAGCAATTATATAAGTCAGCACTAAAAATTAAAAGCACTACACCCTCACTCCCCACTGGCCCTTGTTTTCAATTAAGGATTTCCCAATATTATTCTAGCATGTCCAAAGGTCAGTTGTCAATCTCCTCTCGGTCCAGCTGGTGAATCTGGGAATCTTGAGGCAATGTTATAACTGCCTCATGTACACAGACAACCCTCTCCTCCTCCCACATAACACAAATACTTGCGAGAGATGCAGCTATTTAGCCAAACTGGAGGCTGAGCTCTCTCAACTCAGGACTGGCAAGACCAGACAGGAGGAGAAGGCAACTACACACACCACAAAACCAGCCTCACATAATGCTACCACTCCACTGAATCAAACACATAAACACACAAAGACATACTGGAGGCTCTGAGTAAAATTTACCTAAACAGCAGAGGCCTCCAAAGCAGACACCCAAACAACTGCTACCTCAAGACACTCCACAAGCAACACATAAACCACAAAAGCAGTGTGCAAAGCAGTCACAGCCCTTAAGGCCAAATACAACACCAAACATACTTGTCATAGGTGACTCCATAGTCAGACACACTGACGTCCCACTCACCAGGCTGAACAAGGAGAGGGTCACAGTAAGCTGCCTATCGGGTGCTAGAATCCGCCACATAACACAAGCACTCGGGTCACTCCACGGCAAGTACAAATATGACACAGTCATTGTCCATGCTGGTGTGAACGACCTGAGATGCACCTCCCTGGACTACATGAAAAGAGACATAGAGGAGCTCTCTGATCATGTAGCCCAGGCAGGTATGACCCTAACCCTGAGCAGTATCCTTCCTTCACCAAGAATGATGCCACAATATAGAGACAAGATGATCAGCTTTAACAATTGGCTTAATGTCTGGTGTCATTCAAAGGGGATCCAGTGTCTGTCTGCCTGGGATGACATGCTTGACAAGCCACGCTGCAAGGGACGGCTTGCACCTGTCACCCTGGGATTCGGATATTGGCTAAGGCTCTTGCCACCCCCATAGTGCCTTTTTAGGCAAGGCTCAAATTCTAAACCTACCACCCTAGAAAACAAAAATGGGAAGAAACTGAGGGTAATGCTGCTCAATGCCAGAAGTCTAAATCTCAAAATGCACGCACTTGAGGCCCTTCTCAGTATGGAGAACATCGATGTCTGTGCTGTAACTGAAACCTGGTTCAAGGCTCCTGAGAGCACCCCGGCACTATTAGGTTTTACCTCATATCATGCGTTCTGGCCCCAAAACCCGGACCACACCACAAAAGGAGGGGGTGTATCCATATTCATAAAGGATACCCACACCTCCAGGTTGGTGGCAACGCAAGCTTCAGAAACCATCCAGGTGCAACTAACCATAGGCAAAACTGCTCTACAAATTGTAGCATGCTACAGGCCACCCTCTCAAACTCAGGAACCCCACACAGCCTTCCTGAAGACACTGGAGGGTATAAATGTATCTCCAAACACCATCATATTGGGTGACTTCAACTACCCGAATATAGACTGGGAACATTACTCAAGCCCTAACTTTCTAGCCCAACGGTTCCTGGAGTTCATAAATTCAAATGCCATGGAACAGCTAGTCACTGTTCCCACGAGAGGAGAAAATATACTAGATCTCATTGTCACAAACATGGGGACAAAATGCTCCACACGGAAGTATATCCCTCATTGGTGAGATCTGATCATAAACTAATCTCACTGGAAATCCACATCCCGCCCCACCCCAAACAAAAAGACCATAGTGAAGAACTTCTCTAAAGCAAACTTCACACTACTCAAGACTGGTGTGGTATCCTTCAAGGCCCCTGAGCCAGAGGAAACCACAACCCAAGCTGCGGAAGCCCTTACAAATGCCTTCTATGAACACCTCCAGGACTGCATGGATCAGGCAATTCCAAATAAAACCAAGACTCTTTCCACAAAGGGCAAACGTCCAGTCTGGTGGACCCCAGCCATTAACAAACTTTACAATAAGAGGAGAAAGCTATTACATGATAGAACAAAATCCATAAAAGGGAAGTCACCCCTGATCATTATTAGTAAAAAAATACGAGCACTCATAAAATCAACTAAGGCCAATTTTGAGAGAGAAATTGCCATGGATTCAAAGGACAATCATAACGCCTTTTTCAGCTATGTTAGGAACCTGGGTGGAAACTCCCAGATATGCTCAGAATTAGTCCAAAATGATACAAAAATCACTGAACCCACAGACATTGCCAACATACTGGCAGACAGGTTCAGTGCAAACGTCAACCCCCCTAAAGGAGAGATAACTATCCCAGCCGAGTGTAGCCTCCCGGACATCTCAAATGCGCAGGTGAAAGCTGCTCTCTCTAAAGCTAAAAACACAGCATCAATGGGACCGGATGGTGTCCCCGGCTGTGTGCTACACGAGCTAAATGAGGAATTAAACCCGCACATAAGGCAGCTGTTTAATCTCAGCCTTACCACAGGACACGTGCCCAAGGAGTGGCGTACGGCAACTGTGGTCCCACTCCACAAAGGCGGCGCCTCTATGGACCCTGGTAATTACTGCCCCATAAGCTTAACAAGTCTAGTCTGCAAAGCTATGGAGAGGATCATAATGGAGCTCATAAACAAAGATATAGGGGACTTGCAGACATTGGACCCGACCCAGTTTGGCTTTGTCAAGGGAAGATCATGCCTTTTGAACTTGGTTGACTTCTTGAAACAGTCACCAAGGCCATTGATGAGGAAAGGCAGTCCATACAGCCTACCTTGACCTTGCAAAGGCTTTCGACACAATACCCCACTCGGGTATTGTAGAAAAACTTACCAGCATAAATGTAAACCCATATGTCACAAGATGGGTTGCAAACTGGCTTAAGGACAGAACCCACAGGGTTAGAGTTGCTGGCGCTGTGTCAGACTCCAAGTCGGTCACAAGTGGTGTCCCACAGGGCTCGGTCCTTGGCCCCCTATTGTTTGGCATCTACTTCTCAGAAGTACAGGCCAACATGGGAGGACTTTGGCTGACAAAGTTTGCAGACGACTGCAAACTAGGCACCATAGTGGAAAGTGCATCGGACACGGATATCCTTCAGAAGGGACTCACGGAAACAGATAGCTGGTGCCAGAGCCATGGCCTGAAGTTAAACGCCAAAAAATGTATAGTCATACCCTTCGGGAAAAACAAGGTAACCCCAAGCTACCATATAGGTGGCAATCCACTAAGCACAGAAGAGGTTATCAGGGACCTGGGGACCCAGGTTGACAGTGGCCTTTCTTTTGACACTCACGTTGCTAAAGTGGTTAGAAAGACCTTCTACATTGCCCACCTGATCATGAAGGGATTCACATCCAGATCTAGTGAGGTCATTGTTCCCTGTACTCTTCACTTATCAGACCAATGATCGAGTACAATGCCCCATTCGGGATGTATCTCACCCGACATCTGCAGCAATTGGAGAGACCCCAAAAGTTCCTCACCAAAAGGATAAAGGGACTCCAAAATCTGTCATATGCTGCCAGATTGAAGAAACTCCAGCTCTATTCAGTCGCATACCGTCTGCTCAGAGGTGACATGTGCCTGACATACAAGGCCATGTCCAACCTGGAATTAATGGACATGCTCCACCTCAAAAATCCAAATCCACCAAAACCACTAGAGCAAGCGACTTAAACCTTAGCACGGATATAAATAGGACGTGCTGGAGGGATAGATTTATCACTCAGAGACTCCCTATGCTGTGGAATAAAATCCCGGTCCATGTGAGGCAGAGCACCTCGCTGACTCTGTTCAAGAGAAATCTAGACCTGTGGATGGGAGATCGTAGGTTTACCCCGGGAATCATCTCTGTGTCACTGCTGGACAGAGGCACAACAAACTAATGGGCACAGTATTTTTTCATATAAGGGGTGGCATAAGCCACAAAAATTTGGGCTAGGCTTATAAATGCCTTAGGGCAGATAGCCTAGTATAAACCTATGAACCTATGAACCTAAGATACATATACATAGATATAGCTATATGAGCTATATATAGGTACATACACATATACACAGACAAAAGGTATTAGTAGCCATACATATGCAGAAGTATTGTGGAAGTACTGGGTGCAAAGTATACTGCTCACCCACAAGTCCTTTAACTGCCACCTGTGAAATATGTAGTGTGGCAACCATTCCCTTCAATGAGAATACTGACATTAAACATATACCCACCCACAATTCAAAGGACATGACATGACACACAGGTATGCATACAGAGATAACCTTTATTCATGTACAATACAACAATGTATGCCAGTACTTACACCACATAAAGTTTGAAATATGTAATCAGTGATGAATGCAAGGCCCACACAAAACAGTAGATGCAAGCAATGTGGATATATACCATGTTATGCTGTCCAGGCCAAGGCCTTCAATTAGTACAACAGTAGACACAGGATTTGCCTTCAAGATACATAACAATCAACAATTACAGATGTAGTTCATCAGCCTCCAATTACACCCTGTAGTCAAGCTGTAGGGGGAAAAGTAGCACTTGTGTTAATGTCACAGTATCTTGTACATAACATTGCTTAACCTAACATCTCACTATCACACTGAATGGCCCTCGTCTTAACAGTTATATCCCTGAAAAGGTGCCACAGCCTAGGTTAATGGCATTGAACCCCCCCCCCCCATAAAAGGATGTACAAGGGCAAGGAGCACTGTGTACCACACACTTACCTCTGGAATGTACAAGGGCACATATGTGTTCTCCAGCTGTTGCCCCCATATATATGGACTTGGCCCAACAGTTGGTGTGGGAGTCCATGACATGACTGGGATGATAGCAGTAATGCTAGCAGTAAACAATGATAGGCCATTACCTAACAACCCTTTTCTGTATCACAGCAGGACAAAGACTGACATATATGTGGAGGACAGAGGCAGGAACATAGGGCCATATTTGCATTTTTGCTGTTACACACCCTGGAAATTGCTGGTGTTACAGAATTTGTTGCAGCATACCCTTATGCAGGAATATGACATGGAAATACAAATGGATGTAGCCATGTACTGATAGCACTCAACAAACAGAATTCCACTGATATATCTGGGACAATACCTGTGTGGTGCATAGACAAATCCTAACAGCCAATCCTCCTGGTATCATATGGATAGGCCCACAGTTGAGAGCTATGCAGACAGACAATATTCCGTGCAAAAGTACCATGTACACAGAAACCCTGTAAGACCAGCAAGATACAATGTACACAACAACACTACTCACGCTGTGTGTAGGTCTGAAACCTTACCCAGATGTGTATTTGGCCTGGGTCTGCAGGTTCTGCTGTAAGAGGTATTGCTACCTGCTGTCTGTAACACTGATGTCAACACACAGGAAGGATGTCATCCATACTGGAAAGGTGAAGGGACAACACCCACAGAAGTCAGCATTTTAAAGTACAGGATTGCCATGACAGTGGTTATCTGAAGTACTACACAGAAGGCTGCTTGCAATTAGCAACTGGTGGACACTGACTGTTGCACAGGCCACTTACCTGATCATGTGCAATACCTACAAAAGCATGCTGCAATCTATTCAAACCAGCTCAATCACTCTTCACTCTACTGGAGAGACTGAGAGAGAGAGAGAGAGAGAGAGAGAGACAAAAAAAAAATAACTTTAATAAAAGTAACAACGCTCAGGGTTTTGTTACAGCAGAAAAAACATAAAAGGTATGTGAAACAGATATGTATTTACTTGCATGTAGTATATGGCATAGAATAATCGGATGTATAATGTGACATGATATATATGTGCCATCAGTACTTGTTCCTGTAATGATGTTCTGCTCAACAACTGCTCTGGACAATAGTGTCAGTCCCTGTGGGCAGTGGGACATACCTGTCAACTGTGCAGAACAGCAGTGAGTGGCAAAAATGTGACCCATGATATCTGTGTTCTGTACATTACTGTAGCCAATGGCTGGTGGTGGTATTAATACTGCCATGATAGACACATGGGTATGAGACCACACCACCTGCAGGACAGTCATGTTAAAATTTAGCATAGCATACCCAACTGCCACAGCAGTATAATATGCTTATCTAAAATCTGTACCCATATATACCCCCTAATGTTAGTCTGTGTTCACATGTGACACCTGTCTGTGTTGTAGCAAGGCAGAACAGTTCAGCTGTGAAGTGAAGAGAGTTACAAGAGCGTGGACCAGATGTTTGTATGCTCCCCACATACAGATACATATATGTGTGATACATATTCACAGCTGTGTATGTCTACAGAACCTCGGACAGTTATACACACACACACACACACACACACATATATATATATATATATATATATATATATATATATATATATATATATGCACACATATACATATATATATATATATATATATATGTATAAGTATATATATATATTTAAATATATATATATATATATCTGTATATATACATATAGGTATATAAACAACACATAATGATATCTACTCATATATGCACACACACATATATATATATATATATATATATATATATATGTATATATATATATATATATATATATATATATATGTATATATATATATATATCTACACACACAAACAGACACATACACACGTATACATAGTGTACATAATACTGACATGTATAGGTATACACACATATATATCTATATCTATATCTATATATATATATAGATATAGATATATATATATATATATGTCAGTACATGTCCCCTGCCATGACATGTGTGAGAGAACATCACATATCAATACAGAACATATCTACACACTAGTACATGGCTGCAAAATGGAGTGTGAAGTGTGGTGTGTAACCCATGTTGGGGACACATTGCAATTGTTTGAGAAGGTGAGATATATATAGATGTTGGTGAAGGGTATTAGGCACATATTGGTATGTAGGTTTGGTTGGGTTTCAAACAAGACAGCATACAGGGCTGGTATATGACACATGGTGGTTAAACACTGTGGATGGGTAGTTCAATTTGGAATGTGGAAGCCATTGAGCCCCTATATGGGAACAAAGGGAACATGGTGTCCACCCATGGACAGTCATAACAACAGCTACATGGTCATAAAGATGCCTAGGCTGTAGGCTGAGCAGGAGAAACATGTATGCCTAACCTTGTGCATGTGTACTGCATGCCTCCAGGTGATGTAGCATAAACCCCATGTCTCTGTGGAGTTCCCTATGCACAAGACCCTAGCCCTAACTGGGTGACAGACATATGTCTGTGTGTGCTGCATGGGGGGGCACCATCTCCTGAGGTGGTTCCAAATGAAGCTAGTGTCGGAACTGTAGATAATGAGGTTCCATGGTGGATCATGGATGTGATGTGGACTGGTAACATGTGCACATTAGGTGGGAGTGGTGTTCCTGCTGGCAAATAACCCCTACACATACTGTTGTGCAACTGTCATGGAACATATGTCGGTTGTAATAGTCCACACAATCCCAGAACATGTCCAAAAGCATGCACACATATCCCCAATAACACAGAATGGCAGATGTGTAGCAATCACATAGCAAGCATACCTCATGTATGTGTGGAAACATAGTGGCAGTGACAATGGCATGCAAGTGAAATACTCTGTAACAGCCCAGTAACTCTAGTGTCCCCACAGGGAGCATGTCTATAAACACATAGAAGAAGGTGTTGCACAATACAATATATGTCCCAATGGTAGATAAACTGGAGACATATGACTTGCATTATGTGAACATTAAGTTGGAGCTGATATAGTGGTGGTAGACTGATATGTGTATTGTATTATGATAAACGTGCCATATGAGTTGCTCAGACATATTTCCATCTTTAGGTCTTTCAGGGAGTGTGACACACCTAAGGAATCCTGCTTACAGTGCCGCTGAGGATGACTTAATACTCACCAGCATCATCCAGCACTACCAGCTGCTGTTCTCAAGGACAAGCTAGGACCAGCATGAGCAGACCGCCATGTGGAACATGGTGATCTGCAGGGTGAATGAGGTGGTGATGCACAGCCATACATATGAGCAGCTCTGCTATCATTGTAGTGACCTGCTCCATCATGTACATCGCCGTGCCGCTGCAATGCAGGGTGACTACCTTACAACGGGGGGGGGGCATAACATCCATCTCCCCTCTCACCAGAGTGGAGGAGCTGCTCATGAGCCTGGTAGTACCTGCCCACCCACAAGAGCTACAAACATATACAGTCATGGAGGTGGGTGCTACCACACACCAGACATGGAGCATGCAGGTAAGGTTCCAGGGCATATCAGTAGACCACTGTTGTGTATGCATCTGTACAGGTAGATCATGCATACGTGAGATGTGGAGTCTGTTCCTGTGTAGTACTGATAAGAAGTTATGCATAATCTGTAGTACTGTGGACTTCAGCTGCTGTTTTACTGTAATATTGCACCCACCCTGTAGCAATGCCACAACTGTGGCCACTGGCATCAACTCTAGCTCATCTCAATGTAGGTACCTCTGGGATACCAGCAAGGCAGTGGCTGGATGCCAATGAGTATGGTTTAAGGTTATGCCTGGCAATTCACTGTGCATGTCATAGCTAAGGTGTAGGCCATGTACACATCTAACACACCTACCCATAATGCATGCTGTACATGTTCACTGACAGAGCACACAACTCACTAATGGGATTACCAGCCTCAAACACATGCAATACACAGACCATCTCAGACAACTGTGGCTACACTCCAGTGCACAATGCCCAGGCACAGCTGACATCTGCCTAACATACACAGCTATGTCATACACAGAGCAGTTGAACATGGTACACATAAATAAATCCCACTCCTTCTGCAAACACACACTCCAAGGTCCTAAACCTCATCAACACATTACACAGAACATACTGGAGGGATAGGGCCCTGTCCTGGGGAATTCCCACACTCTGGATCAGACTACACGTTCATGTCAGGCAATGCTACTCATTGGCCCTCTTTAAAAAAAACCCTTGACAACTGGATGGGAAATGGGGAATTTACCCTGGGTAGTACGTCTTTGCCACAGCCTGACAAGGGCACAGGGGAATAACATTATTGGGTGGTGCATGGCTGGACACCTCTATGGCTAGGCTTGTGTAGGCCCCAGGACCAATAGACCAGTACTCACATATGAACCTATGTGTACCACAGGCAACATCAGCCAGGGCTCAATACAGAAATGACCTGCATAATGGTGCAATATTGCCAAAGCCATGTGTTGCAATGTGATCTGGTGTACCAGCACCATGTTGGGGAAGTCCAGGAAGTTGCAGTTATGATGCATGTGCTGCACAATTCACACCTCACCCCAACCCAGGGATGACATCCCCATCTGTACAATGCTAGTGCCACTGTAAACCTGCATGTTTTCCCTGCATTGGCAGAGAATATGCCAGTACACATGGTGTTCCAAGTTTGGGATACCACAATATGACACACATGTGTAGGCCACAGATGTCAAGCATTTGCAATGTAGCAGGAGATGGTGAGGATGTGTCATCCTGAAACACAACAGTGCACTGGAGGGGAGAGACAAACCCCATGAGAATGGCTCTATCTGCACAAAGTCAAGGTCAGGAAGTGTGGCAGACATAACCCTGACTCCACGGCACTAGTGATGGTACTGTATGACCTCCAAGGGCTGTGCACATGCTTAGCATGCAAACATGCAGGTTTGGGGAACATTTGCAGGCCTGACTGACCAACTACTGGCTCATGATGATGACCCATGCTACTATACCCCTGCCAGGTATAGTGACCGCAGTAGTACAGATTGCAGTTATTGCTACACACCATCATGATATGTGTGTGTACACATGTGCACCCACAAATGGTATGCATCCCAACCAGCATCTGCACAACTGACACATATGGCCTGTAATACAATTGACTGCCTAGGTCATATGTCACATATCAGGTATGTGTATTGTTGCCATATGCAGTAGTGTTGCACCATGGCATGTCATGGAAGCGAGTGCCATGTCAATAATGGTCTCTACACTCATCATAGGTATAGTTCATTGTGTCTGTGGTCGGTCTAATGGTATTCTATCACTCATACATGCACCACTGATGATGACATCTGTGAATACACATCACGCATTCACTAAACACGTGTCCACATATAAACCAGAAACGCACAGAGGCTGTGAGCAGCAGAAGAACATAACTGACACATATACACATCCTGCAATGGTGTGTACACCTGTGAGGTATGGTGCACAGTACATGCCAGGGTGCTAAACAGAAGCACAGCAATGCTGAGGACATGGGTGCAGTGTGTTCCAGGGGGAGAGCCATCACCTACTGACAGAAGCCATGCATCACAGCCATGTATAATGCTGGTAATGGGGATTGACTACAGTTGCCCTGCATGCTGTTGAGCACCACATGTCCTGCATGCTGACATGTGTGTAATTATAGGTTAGTGTGTGATACTGTACCATCACCTGCCATTGTGTGTATTATGGGGGTGCTGGAGCTGTCTGTAGGTGCTGTCTGGTGGAGTGTATGGGTTGTCATGTATGGCAACTGCATGTGTGTATGTCTGTGTGTGTGGCTATGTCTGTGCACGTGTGTGTGTGTGTGTGTGTGTGTGTGTGTGTGTGTGTGTGTGTGTGTGTGTGTGTGTGTGTGTGTGTGTGTGTGTGTGTGTATGTGTGTGTGTGTGTGTGTATGTATGTACTGTTTAGCGGTGATGTACAGGTCTTACAGTCTATTCCCTGTTTTCCCCTCACAGGTGGCAAGGTGGGACTGGGTTGCTCCTGCAGGGAATCTGATGTCACTGATACAGACAGTGACCATGAGGATAGGCGTGTTGAGGCACAGGCAGGGTCATCAGGGGCTGCTGCTGGGCCACCAATTGACATTCCACAAGTATCCACCCCATCCACGCACACAGTCACACTGCCTCTACATACCTCATCACCGGTGGCCTTAGCTGAGGGACAATCTATGGTTGGCATTGGCCAGGACTCTGTGGTATCTATGGTATGTGTGTCAGGACATAGCAGCCATAGCCAGATATCTGGTGGGGTACCACATAGGCAGATGCTCAGGGGTGCTCATTGAAACACTGCTGGTCATCATCCCCCTGGCAGACATGCCACATCTATATCAACCACACGCATGTTCCAGACTGTCATGGAGGCACAGGCATGAATGGAACGGTACACCAGACAGGGTCTAAAGGCACAGAGGGCTCATCACACCTCTGTAACTGACATCATCCATGACCTAGCAGGTGCCATTTGTAATTACACCGAGGTCACGGATAGACGGTGGGATGAGACATTGGATCTCATCCACAATGTAATGTCCATGCATCAGGTCAGGGTGGGACAGTTGTGATGGCCACGTGGATATATGCCAGCAACACCAGCAGCTGGAGGTCACCGTGGACATCCCACCAGTTACAGCCGCTCCCGTAGTGGCAGTACAAGCCCCAGCACTGGGGTGGGGGGGTGCTGTCCATAGACAGTCATAGCAGACCATATGCACATGGCCCTGGCCACTCCCAGGGGGGACCTGGATCCAGTGGACATCTGTCAACCTCGGGGGACAGTATCCGATCTGGCTTTGTACCTGATACTGCCTGTAGCACCCCTGCCAGGCACAGGTCCCATGTCCATGGCCGGAGACAGTGAACTCTAAACCCTGCCAGGTACAATCTGCAGCTGTCTCACAAATCCTTATATAGGGCAGCCACATGGTGGAACTGTGTGCATGCAGACACACACACATAAACAACAAACCTAGGGCAACTACATACCTGCACACATGACATCACCATTGGCCTATAACAATACTCAGCCCCCTCACACATACACACACACACACACACACACACACACACACACACACACACACACACACACACACACATGTTGTAAATTGTATGGCTCAGCCTAGACTTCTGGAAAACCAACAACACACCCTGTGCATATGATGATACATGTGCCACATCCTGTCATCCGTAACATCAATGCAGGGACAGGCTAACATGTTGCTGATGCACAGGGTGACTGTACAACAGTCTAGCAATTGAATGCTGTGTAGCATGTTGTCATCAGTAAAGTGAAATGCTAATATCTTGGAAGGTGTAGCTGTGCAGCCATGATGCATTATAGCTGTAATTAACAATGTTGCAGTGTTTTCACCATTATCTATTCTGATTGTGTTGTGCTTGTCCATGTGCCACATGGCTGATGGGTGTAGTGGTGTCAGCAGGCCTTCTACAGTGGACAACAGTAAGTGTAGTGGGTGGTACACATGACATGGCTGGGTACAACACACAGAGCCTTTGGTTTGGATGCAGTACAGAAACAAGACTGTACACATGGAGGTATGTCCCTGTGCAGGTAACTCATCTGTTGCCCATGTAATCCCACCAAGACAGGATACGCACAACCACACATTGCTATATATGCAGTCTGCAATGTGGGTGACACTGAACATGCTGACAGGAGGGTGTATGTCCCTTTCCCCACTCTACTGAGATCCTCACCTTAGTAACATGAGTGTGCCAATGCCAGTGACATAGCCCTATCCTTAGGAGGGTATGAGGTGCTCAACTATTGTGAATGGTGTAAACAACAACTAACAACCTGATAATATACACTGTACAGTATTACAGACAGCTATGTGGGGTGATAGAGCAACAGTAACTGTAATGATGGCAGATGTGTCCACAACAGCCACATCCAGTGAGTTATAGCAACTCCAGTAGTGCTGCACACCTATACAGTGTGGAGGAGGGCATTAACACATCTATGACCTGTGGAGAACTGTATGTCCATGAGATGGCACCTGTGGAATGTTGGCATTTGCCCAGCAGTCCTGGCAGAAACATAGTCTGTGAATGAAGGTAGATCCCCTAACATCTACACACATTCCTACATATGGGATGGTGTACAAAAGCCTGCTATGATCTACATAGGCATTGGGCACCTAACCCTCATCTACACATGTCATGATCGTGTCAAGGAGGTATACGAGGTTCAGGTTGTATTCTCTGCTTTTGACAAGTTCAACATTGGTGGGGTCCCGTGTTTTAAGATTACCAGTGACATTGGCCATGGGTTTATTGTTGATATGTTCCATGTCCTTGCAGACCTGGGTCGTCAGGCTATTGGGTGGTAGTTCCCAGCTGACATGGTGGATTTGTGGTTGTCCTTGCCAGAACTGGTGAATCCATTGTCAGATGTAGGCCTGTTGGATTCATAGGTTCATAGGTTCATAGTTTCATACTAGGCTATCTGCCCTGGGGCATTTATAAGCCTAGCCCAATTGTGTTTGGCTTATGCCACCCTTTGATTTGAGTATACTGTGCCCTTTTTAAAGTTTAGTTTACTGTGTCTCTGTCTAATAGTGACACTGAAGTAATCCCTGGGACAAACCTACGATCCTCCATCCACTCATCAAGATTCTTCTTGAAGAGAGTCAGTGAGGTGCTCTGCCTAACAATTTATTGGAATTCTATTCCAGAGCGAAGGGAGCCTCTGGGTTATGAATCTGTCCCTCCAGCATGTTCTATTTATTTCTGTGCTGAGGTTCAAGTCCCTCAAGCGCGTGGCTATAAGGAATTTAGATTTACTGAGGTGGAGCAAGTCCATTAATTCTGGGTTGGACATAGCTTTATATGTCAGACATAGATCACCTCGAAGTAGGCGGTATGCAACTGAGCAGAGCTGGAGTTTTTTAACCAAGCAGAATATGGCATCTGTTTGAGTCCCTTGATCCTCCTGGTGAGGTACTTTTGGGGTCTTTCTAATTGCTGCAGGTGTCGGGTAAGGTACATCCCAAAGGGGGCATTGTATTCTATGATGGGTCTGATGAGGGATAAATAAAGGGGCACGATTACCTCTCTTGATCTAGATGTGAATCCTTTCATGATGAGGTGGGCTATGTAGAAGGTCTTTCTAACCACTTTGGCAATGTGGTTGTCAAAGGAGAGTTTGCTATCAACTTGGGTCCCCAGATCCCTAATTACTTTCCCTGTACTTAATGGGTTACCACCTCTGTGGTAATTTGTGGGCACATTGTTTTTGCCAAAGGGTATGACTATACACTTTTTGGCATTTAGCTTTAAACCATGGCTCTGGCACCAGTTATCCGTTTCTGCGAGACCTTTTTGAAGGATGTTTGTGTCAGCTGGAGAGTCGATTATGGAGCCCAGTTTGCAGTCATCTGAGAACTTGGTGAGCCATAGTCCTCCCACGTTGGCCTGTACCTCAGAAAAGTAAATACTGAACAAGAGAGGTCCCAGGACAGAACCTTGTGGGACATCACTTGTTACTGGTTTTGAGTCTGACATGGCTCTAGCAACTCTGACTCTGTAGGTTCTGTCTTTGAGCCAGTTTGCGACCCATCTTGTGACATAGGGGTTATATTTAGGCTGGATAGCTTATCCATGATGCCCGAGTGGGGTATTGTGTCAAATGCCTTTGTGAGGTCCAGATAGGCTGTGTGGACTACCTTCCCTTCATCTATGGCCTTGGTGACTGTTTCGAAGAAGTCGACCAGGTTCAAAAGGCAGGATCTGCCCTTGACGAAGCCAAATTGGGTAGGATCTAGTGTCTGTAGTTCCCCAATGTCTTTGTTTATGAGTTCCATGATGATCCTCTCCATAGCCTTGCAGACTAGGCTAGTCAGGCTTATGGGGCGATAGTTTCCAGGGTCTGCAGAAGCGCCACCTTTGTGGAGTGGGACCACTGTTGCTGTACGCCATTCTTTGGGCACATATCCTGTAGTGAGGCTGAGATTGTACAGCAGTTTTACTTGAGGGATTAGTTCTTCTTGGAGTTCATGTAGGACGCAACCCAGGATGCCATCTGTTCCCAAGGAAGCAGTGTTTTTTGCTTTGGAGAGGGCGGCCTTCACCTGAGCATCAGAGATGTTTGGGAGGCTGCACTCTGCCAGGATAGATACTTGAAAGGATGAAAAGGATAGATACTTGCTCTTTTGGGGGGGAGGGGGTGGAGAAGTTTTCACTGAACCTGTCTGCCAGGATATTGGCGATGTCTGTGGGTTCAGTGTATTTTTTGCCGCTTAGAATCAACTCAGAACAAGTCTGGGATTTGCATCCCAGGTTCCTAACATAACTGAAAAAAGCCTTATGATTGTCTTTAGTGTTCTGTGCAATTTTTCTCTCAAAGCTGGCCTTGGAGGATTTTATGAGGGATCGTAATTTTTTGTTAATACTGATCAGAGATGGCTTCCCTTTTAGGGATTTTGCTCTATCATGTAGTAGATTCCTCCTTCTGTTGTACAGTTTATTTATGGCTGGGGTCCACCAGACTGGACGCCTGCCTTTGGATGACTGGGTCTTGATTTTGTTTGGGATAGCATGATCCATGCATTCCTGGAGATGTCCGTAGAATGCGTTTATATAGGATTCTGCAGTTTGGGCCCTAGTTTCCACTGGCCCTGGGGTCTTGAAGGATTCCACTTCGGTTTTGAGAAGTGTGAAGTTCGCTTTTGAGAAGTTTTTCACTGTGGTTTTCTGGGCTCGGGGTGGGGTCGGAATGTGGATATCCAGTGAAATTAATTTATGGTCTGATCTTACCAATGAGGGATATACTTCTGGTATGGAGCATAGAGTCCCCATGTTGGTAATGATCAGGTCTAGTATGTTTTCCCCTCTTGTGGGAGTGGTGACTAATTGTTCCATAGCATTTGAGTTTATAAATTCCAGGAACCTTTGGGCTAAGGTGCTGGGGCTTGAGTAATGCTCTCAGTCTAAGTTTGGGTAGTTGAAGTCACTCTATACAATGGTGTTTGGAGAGATCTTCATGTTATCCAATGTTTTCAGGATGATCTCCAATGTTTTCAGGATTGTATGAGGGATCCCAGCTACTTACTGCACCTGCCCAGGGGGTTCCCCCAAGCATGACACTTCACTTGACTGTGCTGCATGATATGTTAGTAATGCCAGTCTGACATCCTACAGGTGGGATGGAGTACTGTTAACATGTACTGTCCATGTCGTGTAGGGTCCTGGTTATGGGATCTGCTAAGGTTGGTAGTGTATTGCAGGCCAAATGTGTTTGGATGTGGAGGGGGTGCCTATCCATGCCAGATGCATGTTGTTTGGGTCTCTCAAGCTCATCAATGATGCATGTGGACATATATGTTGTGGTTATGTTCCCAATTTCATCTACAGATGTATATCCATATATACCTATATAGATATATATCTGTTTACCTTTGAAAGGGAGACAATCATTTCTTTGAACGGACCTTTCTTCGAACCAAAAGGACCAATCCATCATTTCTAATTGCACCACAGTTCAAAACTCATCAAATCTAAAAGCAGATTCACTGATGTTCGTACTGCAAGTTGGAATACATATTGTTATGCAGGGGGGCAAGACCCCCTGTACCCCCCATTTGGGGGGCTGGGCCCCCCACGACCCCCCAATTTTGATATACTAACTCTGAGATTGCACTACAGTGGGGAAAGGCAAATTTTCCCCATCTGCACCCAAATTGCCGAATCTGCAATGAGAGAATGCATAGTGACATTTGCTCATTGCCCATTCGATGCATTTCTTGCAAGATTGTGCAATGTTGAAAACATATTTTCAGCCTTCCAGCTTTCAGAGACATGATTTTCTCCCTTTGAAAGGTAAAGCATATATATGCTTACATATATGTATTTTTAGTGCTGTATATATGTGGACATATGGATGTATACATATATATCTATAGATGTATGCGTATCTATGTATCTATATATATATATATATATATATATATATATATATATATATATATATATATATATATATATATATATATATATATATATATATATATATTTCTATAGCTATAACTACATATGTAGATGTGTTATATCCATTTAAATATGAATATATATGTATATTATATATATATATATATATATATATATATATATATATACACACACACACACACACACACACACACACACACACACATACAGCTACATGGTGGAATACATTCGCTGTAGTGTTGAATACCTGGGCTGGATGATATGTACGTGAAAACATCATGATTATACATGTCTGCCATGGCTTAGTGGTAAATCACTTTGTGTATGGTGTGCAGGGTGTTGGTTTCGATCCTTGCAGGACCTGTTTATCTTGTTGCTGGGCAGAACATGGCTCATTGGATACAGAGTGATTAAGGCACTTTAAAGAAGTTGTAAGTGGGTTTGCACGATGGTAAGTACTCCTAACCTCCGCTTACCTTTTTATACACTCAGTTAGCTCCTAAATTGCTTAACCTGTGTAGGCAATGCTTAGCTCCGTGCAAACCCACGCAGACCTGCTTACAATTGCTTTAATGTGCCTTAATCACTCTGTATCCACCGGGCCATGTTATGCCCAGCAACGAAATAAACAGCTCTTACAAGGCTCAAACCAAGGACCCTGCACACCCTAAACAAAGTGATGTACCACGAAACCATGACAAATCCAGAAAAGTTCAATGTTTTCAGAAACATATTAACCAGTCCTGTCATGCAACAATACAGAGAATGTATACCAACACCTAGATGTCTGTGTGTGCAACTATATTAAAATCTAAACAGATACAACACACACACACACATATATATATATATATATATATATATTTTGTTTTTGTTTTTCTAACTCTATATACATATATATCACTATATATGCACATATATACATGCATATGCCTAAATCTACACATATGCGTCTACACCTATATGTCTACATATACACAGAACATTACATATGTGTACGCAGATATATATCTATGTAGGTATATAAGGACATAGTTATATATATGTATATATATATATATATATATATATATATATATATATATATATATATATATATATATATATATATATATATATAGGTATATATGGCTATACATCTGTAGATAGCAATGGAATTTTAACAATTACACATATGTCCACATGCACGGTTAATGGGGTTGAGAGGCCCCACACACTATACGTCTTGTACTAATAGGTATCCCTCCACAGCCAAACATGTGCACCCTGCAATACAGTACCAAGTACAGTCTGCCTCCCATAGGACATGTAATGTGTGGAAGCTATCAACATCCCCAGGATACATATACACAGACACAGATATGCAGATACAGATAGACATATATATATATATATATATATATATATATATATATATATATATATATATATATATATATATATATATATATATATATATCTATATATATATATATATATATATATATATATATGACTACACATACACATGCAGATATATGTACAATAAGATACATATGTAGACGATGCACATAATATGGAACAGACACTATGCCTATAGTTAACACCTGAACAACTGGACACTGTATGGGCCACCCATACAAATGTCAATCATTGCCTGAAACATATACCCATAGAAAGGTCATAGGAAAGACACCACACACACTTTTGCAGAAATGGGAATCCTTTAATTATGTACTATAACAGTTCTATATGCCATGTCATATAGCTGTTCAGATACTGACAACATATAAACAGAGTACTGCAACTGTGAAAATGTTAAACTAATACAGTAGTCTGGAAATGTTCACAACTGTTGCTGTCCAGGCCAAGCCCTTCAAATTGTACAATAGTGAAGACAGACTGGGCCACAGGATACCAAACAATCAACAGTATGTACTGCAGGTGTGTAGTTCAGCAGCCTCTATCTACACTTTGTACAATCTCAGTAGGAGGTAAAGACGTTTTGTGATCAAATGGGTTGTAACTGGTACATAACAAGGCATAACTGACACAATCATGAGCACACTGACAAACAGGACAGTCTGTATGGCAGGAGGCAGTAGGCTTGCAGTATCCCAATTCATGTACGTAATGTCAATATAGGTGAAGTATACGGTACTGTACATCCAGATACCTTGTGGCAGTTCACCCCTGATACCCCCACATTTTGTAACAGCCTAGGTCATTTATGGAGTTCCCCACCTAGACTCAATAATACAGGCCCAAATACCACTGTTATATACACTGGCCTCTGGAGTGCATAAGGGCACACATTTATTGTGTAGGTGATGCCCACACATATATGGCCCCAGCCAACAACAGCAGTGGACTAATGGCAGCAGTGGCAGTGTGATATATTCACAGCCCACTACAGAACAACCCCCCAACAGCATGACATATATGCAAAGCTTGGTATGTAGATGGAGGACAGAGGCTGGCACACAGGCACATATGTGGAACACTGTTGCCATATACTAAGCAAGGTGCTGATGTTGCAGGATAGTCTGCAACATACCCTTTGTCAGGGAATTGAGGTTAGAAACAGAAATGGATGTAGCCATGTACTGATAGCATGCAACACCCACACTGCCAATGTAATATCTGACACAAGACCTGTGTGGTGGACAGACATCACATGATAGGCATACCTCTGTCCAGCAAGAGGATAGACCCACAATAGTGAGGTATGCAGAAAGACTGAATTCCAAGGTAGACTAGTATGCATACACACACACACACACACACACACACACACACACACACACACACACACACACACACACACACACACACACACACCCTGAAACACCAGTACTATACAAAGCATAACACAATTCTACTCACAGTCTGCCTGTAGTTCCTGATCCTCCTACAAATATGTGGCCGCTCTGAGTGTGCAGGTTCTCCTGTAAGAGGTGTTGCTACCTGCTGTCTGTAACACTGATGCCCACACACAGGAAGGATATCCATCACACAGGAAATGTAAAGCGACCACACCAACATGCTGTAGGGATTTATAGTGGGTGGTTGACATGACAGTGGTAACTGGAAGTAGTACACATGAGTATATATATATATATATATATATATATATATATATATATATATATATATATATGTATATGGCTATCTGGATAAGTATATGTACATATATTTCCACCATATGTCCTGGACTTGGAGTGTAGTCCTACCCCAGCCCCTAAAGTCCCAAAGTTGTATTGCAAGGGGATGTCAGGTATGTATAGCAGGTATGTTACTAGACTATTGCTACTGTCATTGGGATTGTCTTCACAAACATGGTGTGTGTGGAAGGAGACATCTGCTTATAACATGTGTGCTATTGGCTACTGACAGACATCCTAAGGAAATCATTGTAAAGTACCACTGCTAGCATGTAATGCCCCTGTGAAGTGCAGCAGAGATATTGGCCAATATATGTGGAACTTCGGACACACCCTGTATAGTCCAGTGGTATACACATAATCCCATAGTGAACAACATGTGTACCAGGCCTGAAAATATGGATATAGACAGCCATGTAGATGGGTATAACACATAATGACTGGTATACATTTGTCACCATAGGTTTTGGATTCACACACTCGTGTCTGGCCTGACACATAATGACTGCTGGTACAAGGGTGCCATGGATACATACAACCCACTAGATATTTACATACATCTGTACAGCATCCCATTGCACTGTATGACATACATGACTTTTAAGGGAGGCCTGGCAGCAGTACATCTGGAAATTATCTGCACATGAGATCTCACTGGGTAAGTACAATAAGCTGCTAGGCATTTTACAATGTACTATGCAGGCTACAGGCAGACTGACTCAACACGGGCCTACATCTCGTATGGGGGAATGCACATGTACCTGCATATATAGCAGGCTCAACAGCCATGTCACAGCACAGGGTAAGATACACCTGTGTGAAAGTGCATAACCACAACCAATGTGAACTCAGTCACAGCCACATATGGTAAGCTAGCATAATATTACAGTATATGGACTATCTGTTCTACACCATACACATATGTGCCACTCACAGAATGACCCTACATATACTGGGCTGCTACACAGTTTGGTCTGATGGCTGTCTGTGGTATGGGACATGTGTGTGTATGGCCCTACACACATGTATGGCAAAACAGTACCATGCAGTTGGGCAGCATGTAACATCAGATAGAATGGGAGCAAAAACAATGACATCTACCACAGTCTGTACACAGGTTAAAGTACATATTAACCATAGACACACTGCCAACATTCACCATCACTACACAGCCATTAGTACTGTACAAACATCCACAGAATGTCCAGGTTATGTCATGAAATATAACCCCTACTGTACATGACATGTGTAGCTATCTGATATATCACTGGCTTATCAGATATGATGACACTATTTATGGTGTACAGCTCATATGCACCACTTCATGCATGACATATGTACAAAGGTTGACAGAGGTGTGGCTGATAGCACATACACAGGGCCAGTATAGACATGTTGCTGTGATAACCTTATATATTTATCATTGTAATGGGGTTTGTTGCAACATATGTCCTATGAGGGATATGAAGTCAGTAACTGTTACCGCCTTCACCATCTACAGACTGAAATCCTCACACTACCTTCTGCATTCTACAGATAGATGCACTGTGGCTAACACATGAAACCAAAGGCACAGCACTGCCCAGTCTGCAGATGACCCTGCAGACAGGGATTCCTCATATACATGGAACTGACATGGCAGGTATTGTGACATGTACGACAGGCATACCCAGACAGACACTGTTAAACCAACATTACTCCAAATGCAGTATAGCAGCACTTACAGTCTGTACTCAGGCCAGGCACATTCACCTCCTGTTTGTTGCCCTCTTTCCACAGTGTATTTTGTTAGAGGTAAATCCCCAATGCATCTGAGATGCTGTTTGCCAAACAACAGATCTAGCTCCTGCTCACAGTGACTGAAAAGGGCTAACAGCACCATGATGTGCCTAGGTATTGGAGTGTGTTTCCATGCAGTTGGCTATGGGGATGTTACCACAGCTGTTCCACATGCAATCAGCTAGGGGAGGGTTGCAATTCATGCAGAGGCCATCAGCTCATCATGAGCAACACTTAATATACACATACTGCTGCCTAAGCAAAGCAGGTGTGGGTCTCCACATCAACCAGAGAGGGAGTGGGGGAGGCAGACAGAAGATAATACATGGCAGGGAGGTGTGGGAGAGTAAAACTGAAGCATGTTTGTGTCACACACATACCAGCACAGGGTATCAAACCCCCGACACCTATACAGTGCTATCACAGTTTGATGCAGTTATTGGATGCATCACACAGGTTACCAGCTGTGGAACACTCATAACATATATGTGATGGTGAGTGACATCTGCAACAGGGATACAGTAGATATACTGTAGGTGTCATACACGTGACTGTCTGCATGAATAGGTGCCAGCATCAACACAGGCACACTCACACAGGGAAGCACACACATTGACACACTTGGCAGGGCCAGGAGTGCAACTCATCACTAGTGGAATTGCCACAACATATCAATGTGCAGGTATCACATGCATCACACGGGTCATACGGAGATCGTATGGGCAAAGAGTATGAGGAGGTGTCAGACATCAGACAGCATGCTTCAGTATGCCCTGGGGGGTTGTAGTGAGTGTGGATGTGGACATATGCCCCATACAACACACACTCAAACACACAGGGTGCCAGTTCTGACATACACTGGTGCATGTCTGCACGGGTGTGTGGTGGTCAACTGTGCCAGCGGGCTGTACAAGGGTAGACAATGGGTGTACCTTGGCATCAGGGCACATGACAATGGTCTGTATTGTGGCTCAGGCCTGTAGTTTCTGCATTTGCCCATGTAGGTGGGTATTGCATCCCCCATCCAGTCACCTTGGTGGCTATTGTGTCTGGCCAATGCTGTGCATCACTTGCCATGTATGTGTTCCTTAGTCCATGACATGGATGGTGTCTGGGATGTGCAAACCTACCACATGCATGTACAGTTACATGTGCTACTGTACCTGGGGTGTCTGGCCCATGCTGTGAACACAGATTATCATCAAATGTGCCAGACTTGCCCACCTGTGGCAGGAACTGCTAATGGGCAGCAGGTTTACCCTGCACCTACATTGATAGCATGCTAGCAGCATTCCCCAAAGTCAGTGTCATCTGTCCATACAGGGCATGTTGTCAGGCATGGTATGTCCGTTGTGAGTCACATGTAAAGGCACCACAGGTGGTGCAGGTGTCCATTGAGGAACATGGTGGAGGTGCACTGACTGCATGTACATGCATATTGGACAGATGGGCAGGGTGACATGCCCTCTGTAGCCCATTGCTATCACTGCATAGTTACTATCAGTGGCCAATATGCAGTGTATTACCCACATATTGGCTGTTGCCTAAGCATGTGTGTGCATATGACACATGGGTTGAGTGTGTGCTCTGGGTAATAGTGGGTTTGCTAACTGTGATTGGCTGGCCTTGGTGTCACTTGTATGGGTATGGCTTTGCACTGCAGCCTCTCAGCTAATTTACAACTGTTATCCCTGTATGGTTGACATTGTGATATATAGTAGGGCTATCATAAAAGAAATAAGCAAAACCCCTCCACATTGCTCACAGGTGTCACACACACCTCTGCACAGGATATGAGTTACAAACACACACACCTGTCATGCCTGGGAGTAGAACCCCTACTTAACTAGTTCATTACTATGCAGCACTATGCAGTTATAGTACGCTCTACGGACACTACTGAAATAGTTCTTCCCCAAAGGTGTATTTCACAATGAATTACATCAGCAGGATTACCAAAGAAGGGCATTTAAACTTTACTGCGAGTGACTAGCTTAAAATGCATTGTTCCCTACACAGACAGTGAGACACACACAAAACATCCACAACTGACACGTGTGGGTATAGAACCCCTGACCAAGGTCTATATCACACTACAACATTGAGC
This sequence comes from Protopterus annectens, assembly GCF_019279795.1. NCBI lineage: Eukaryota > Metazoa > Chordata > Ceratodontiformes > Protopteridae > Protopterus > Protopterus annectens. The sequence goes on from NC_056730.1 coordinate 1,029,982,129, forward strand.
TGCTATAGGACGCAACACAGGGATTACTAGAGAAGTTCTTCCCCAAAGGTGTATTTCACAATGAATGAGATCAGCAGGATTACCAATATAGGGCATATCAACTGTATTGCGAGTGACTAGCCTAAAATGCATTGCTCCCTACACAGACAGTGAGAAACACACAAAACATCCACAATTGACATGCGTGGGAATAGAACCCCTGATCACAGTCTATATCACACTACAGCATGGAGCTGCTGAAGGACACACTACATGCATTACTAGAGAAGCCCTTCTCCAAAGGTGTATTTCACAATGAATGACATCAGCAGGATTACCAAAGAAGGGCATTTCAACTGTACTGCAAGTGACTACCCTAAAATGCATTGCTCCCTACACAGACAGTGAGACACACACAAAACATCCACAACCACCATGTGTAGGTATAGAACCCATGACCAAGGCCTATATCACACTACAGGACAGAGCAGCTATAGATCACACCACAGGGATTACTATAGAGCTTTTTCCACAAAGTTGTATTTCACAATGAATGACATCAGCAGAATTGCCAAAGTAGGGCATTTGAAATGTACTGCGAGTGAGTAGCCTATAATGCATTGCTCCATACACAGACATTGAAAAACACACAAATCATCCAGAAATGCCATGGGTGGAGATGGATCCCTACCACAGTTCTAAATCACACTACAGCAGTTATAGGACACGCTACAGAGATTACTGAGCTACAATCTTCCCAGAGGTGTATTTCTAGGTGGGTGACATCAGCAGCCTTGCCAACGTTGAGTATATGAATTCTAAGGAGGGTGAGTACCCTAAAAAGCATTGTCCTTTACTCAGTCAAAGACACACAAATTCACACACACACAGTTGCCAAGTCCGGGGTTGGAACATCTACCTACTTACATTATCACACTACAGCAGTATGCAGTTACAGGACATGCTACAGAGATTACTGGGCTGTACCCTTCCCAGAGGTGTATGTCTAGGTGAGTGACATCAGCAGCCTTGCCAAAGTTGAGTATATGAATTGTACGGAGTGTGAGTAGCCTAAAAAGCATTGCTCTCTACTCAGTCTCACACACACACACAGATTCAAAGTCTGGGGTTAGAACAGCTACTTAACTACTTTATCACACTACAGCAGTACACAGTTACAGGATGCATTACAGAGATTACTGGGCTATGACTTTCCAAGTGGTGTATTTCTAGGTGAGTAACATAAGCAGCCTTGCTCAAGTTGAGTATATGAATTGTACTGAGTGTAAGTAGCCTAAAAGGCATTTCTCTCTACAGAGTCAGAGACAGACAGACCCTCACACAAACACACCCTCACACAATTGCCAAGCCTGGGGTTAGAACTACTACCTAACTAATTCATCACTACATCAGTATGCAGTTACGGGATGCACCATGGAGATTACTGAGCTACATCTCTCCCAAGGTGTATTTCACATTGGATGACATCAGCAGGCTTGTCATAATACTGCTATGGGGAGGGCGGTGTGTGCATGGGCCATAACCCATTCATGTAGGGGTTGACATGCCACATGCGGGCACACATGGGGTCATATATTACAGTTATAAGTATACAGCTACTAGATGACTACTTCCTTGTACAGTCATGCTACACAACTGGCACGTGCAACACATAGTATGCCATGCTGACGAATATTGGTGGATAGTATCTGCAGTGAGTGATATCTGCACCTCATGTGTTTGGGACCCTTTGGCTGTGAACTGGGTGGGATAGGCCTGGATAGCTCCGTGTCATGGTCACCCTCTTCCACACATCTATGTCCATCTACCTTTGGCTTATTATAGTGTGTTGTCCTTACATATATGTCTGTATTCCTATCCACTGTGTGTGCAAGGCATGAGTGGTGCATACTGACATGTGTCTACACTAAGAATTGCGACTGCCAGATATGTCTGTTCCACTGGTGTTTGCAGACATGGCCTTCATGTGTTTAGATGTGTGAGCATGCCCAGTATGACCTTTCAGTATGTTGCTGACTGACACTGCCTTCATTCCTCTAAGTGTGCGAGCATGCCCAGTATGGCCATCTGTATTTCATGTGTGGATCAAGTCCAGGTAGTTTATACTACGGTGCTGACCTTTGTGTTGTACACCGACAGGTAGCATGCTGTGTCTGCAGGGTATCCATCGGTCATTTGGCATTGACTGTTGCTACATTTCTGCATAGCGGGGGGTGGCACCTGACTGTTTCTACATTTCTACACAGGAGTGCGGGGGCACACCTGACTGTTACTATAAGTGTACGTAGGATGGAGGGGCACACCTGACACTTGTACACATTTGTTAGGACTGTAATGGTATGTCAGGTACTCCATTTCAGTCTGTAGTCTTACCTATCATGCTGGCTAGAGACTTACCAGTGTACTACAGATCATAGCTTTAATTACCTACATATTAGTTTCTGACTTCCTAGCCTTCGCAACTTACATCCAACCATCTGGCCTGCTGTAGTCTGTCTATGTAGGCCTGGGGGAGGGGTTATCCATAGGGCTCATTCAGAGGCCATAGTACAGCATTTGTTTGTGTTTGTCTACACCTGTTCTATTGGCTGAGACTGTTGTTGGGTATGTGAACCTTCCTGACTGGCATGTGTGGGTCTTATGGACACACATGCCACTCATCCCATTTCCTGCAGTGGATTTTGGTGACTCCAATATGTGTTACAGATGTCATGGTGCCACTATGGTTGTCTACTGTCTGCTGCCATAACATTTGGCCACCCAGTTCCTTTGAATGCTCACATCCATACCATAGCTACAGGTAACAACACATTCTACTCCATTTAGCAATTGGTAGGTTGATTGACTTACCTTGAGGATGTGCCAGACTTGCAGATGGTGCTGGAGGGCTGCCTATGTTGGATGCAAATAGTACACTCCCTATACATGGTTGAGCACAAGTAGTGTCATGTTTGACATCCCTTTTACTGTCTGTGCAAGTCAGAGAGAGGTGTAATTCCCTGAGTCCCTACTGTATCAATGCATATGCTATGCATTGCCTTTTGCCAAGGCCAGGGCATACTGGGCATGCCTCCTTCTGCATACTGGGGCAGGCTCAGGTTGCTCCCCCTCCAAGTCACTCTGTGCCTCTACAGGCCTTGGCATTGGTAGGGTCTGTGTGGCCCTGACCCATGCTGTTCCTGCTGCAGCTGTTTCCACAGGATCATATTGTGTAGCATAGCACATGCCATAACAATCTGGGTACATATAACTGTTGAATACTGCAAGGCTCCACCAGATGTATCCAGACACCAGAACCATGTCCTGAGCATCCCAAACACATGCTCTATTATATGTCTGGCCTGTGCATGTGCCTCATTATGGAGTTGTTGTTCAGGTGTGTGTGCATTTCTGATGGGTGTCATCAGCCACGGCTCCAGTGTGTATCCAGAATCCCCCACTAGGTGACCATAGGGGATGTCCACATTGGCAAATATCTGGTACAGCTGTGTCATATGCCATATGTGTGAATCGTCATAGCTTCCAGGGCAGCCAGCAAATATATTCATTATAATTCCCTGGGCATCACATATGACCTAGCAGTTGATGGAGGGGATGCCCCTGCGGTTGATGTAGGCCCTACCCTGCTCACCAGGTGGTGCTTTGATGCGTATGTGCGTGCAGTCTTTAGCACCCACTACCCCAGGGTATTCTGCTGTGTGGTGGAAGAGATGCATATTGCTGGTCAACACCTCATGTGTGTTGAGGAAATATACATGCTCACTGGCATGTGCTGACATGGCATCCAGGAACTGGTGGAATACTCTAGATGCTGATGCCTGTGAGATCCCCATGATATTCCCAGTTGAGCTTTGGGAGGTACCTGTGGCTAGTATTCCTAGGCCTATACATACTTTGGTATCCACTCCTCGGTCAGTTTGGTGTGTCAGGCATGGTTGGCACAACTCAACAATTTGCTGTAAGACCCCATAGCACTCCACTATCTTCAGCTCATGTAGTCCCTGGTAGGTTACCCTGGGTCTGTACACTCTTCTCATTCTCCTCACTGTGGGTTGATCGGCAGCATTCACATCCTCACCACCCTCAGCCTCTTGCACATGTTGTTCTATGTTGCCTGCTGCAGACCCTCTCATTTTGTAGGTTTGTTTGTTAAAAGTTCCCTGCTTGTATACACCGGTGGTGGAGAGTGTGGGAAAAACCAGAAGGGAAGGTGTTTGCATAATTTATGGTAGTGTTCTGGGCTGGGCTGGTCTGCTGCCTGTGTAATTGGCTGATTCTGATACATTTCACCTGCCAGCTAAGCTAGTTCTCCTTGATTGCCTTCCAACTGCTGGTTTCCCTTCCTAGTGCCTTCCTGTTTGAGCCCGGGGGAGCGCTGCACAAACACATTGCTCAGACGTGAACTGAGCTGCTATTTCATGTTTTGTTTTTTTTTTTACACCTGGTGCATGCCGCACAGACACTAATATGCGCTGTAAGCATGTTTTACAGGATTTTGGCTTGTTCTACTAATGTACACCATGATTTTCTTGGTGTAAGATAGGACAGCCCTAGACACACCCCCTGCCTTACCTTAGCTTAGCTAAGGGCAAACACGAGCCACAGTGCTCCAATTAGCTTACAGCATGCCTGACACATCCCCTTCTGATGTCAGCTATGTCTAGGGCTTACACTCATGGTTTTCCTAGTTCTACACTCTTGGGTGCAGGCTTGCACTGACAGGGAATCTGAGATTCTCTATTCTTCCCTTCATTTGCATAGGATTGCCTGCTAATGCATAGTTACATGTCCCACACTGAGCCTCCCCCCCTTAGCAACCATTACTCACTGGCTAGATTGTCTTTTGCCTGCCATTGACTTGCATGGCAGAATACTGCTTTTAGTTAGAATGCTTGTTTTAGGTTTATTTTATTATTTTCTCAGATCCCGTTTGTGCACCGCTGCCCTATGCTTAAAGAGGTGAGATCGGTGAAAAAAAAAATAAAAGTTGTTTTTTTTTTTACACATTTTGCAATGCCAATGGCCTTCTACTTGGCCAGTGGCATGCTTCTTCAATGATATGCAGCCTTTATTTGGAGCTGTCATAGCTCCGTTTTGTAGTTTGCAGAAATGTACTCGGTTACTAACTGAGTACATTTCTGCAGACTGCACTCGTTCTGCATGGACAGCTGCAGGCTTCCTGGATCACAAATTACCCTCATTTGCATGGTTTTCACCTGCAAATGAGGATAATTTGCATACAGGAGCTCAGTCCATTCAGGATAAGTCTAAGAGCTCACATGCACGTCCCCTAAGCTCGTTCCTGGAAGGCACGTTGGCCATATTGCTGAAAATAGCTCTTAGACTAATCCTGCATGCAATAAAGGGCTTCATAAGTCTGGGGGAGTGTAAAGTGTGCAGAGGAGTTAAAGAGGTGACAGTGGAGAGTGAGTAGGTAGCTATTAGTTGGGAGCACAACAAGGGCAAAGCCTCTTGCTAATGAGTTTTTTTTTTAGGTTTAGTTTAAATCGTGTTAGGGATGTTATGGAGGTAAGGTTTGCTGGCAGGCTATTCCAGATCTTACCTATGTAGTTTGCAAAGAGGGAATCTCCTGCTTGATTTTTGGATATACAGGTTTTTATGTGTTTTTTGTTGGTGGATTGGAGAGGTCTGCTAGTAGCATAGGGTTGAGGAAGTGTTTATAGGGCAGGTATTGTCTCAGGATCAGAGAGGATTTTATGGACCATTGTGAGTTGTGTATGGTATAGGAGTTGCAGGAGTTCTAACCAGCTGAGTTGCTTGAGTGCTAGGCAGTGGTGTGATCTAGCTGGTAAGTTTGCTGCATATCAGCTATTTTATTGTAACAGGTTTCAAGTTTATGTATTTCTGATTTCTTAAGATTAGTGAGAATTGGAGCTGCATATAGTAATGTTGAGAGTAAGTGGGTTTGGGCAATGGCTATTTTGGTATTTTTGGTGAAGTAGTGTTTGTTCCTTTATAGGGTACTGAGTTTTTTGTGTACTTTTTTAACTGTCTGGGAAATAATAATCTTAATCAAAGGTACCTATCAGCACTTAATCCTATGATAGTTGTCCTGGTGGACATGGAATATGCCTCCATTTTTTCTGCTTGGAACTATTTTTGGGACCTTGCTTTTGGTTTGCATGCCTTTTCTTCTGATGATGTCCATACACTTCAAAACTTGTTGTACATTTTGATTTTAACCTCTGTGGATATGTTTTCCCATTCCCCTTATCAAAAGACACAAAGGGGTCCATATCCTACACTATTTTTATATGACACAGAATAACTTGTTACTGACATCCTTTCCTTACTCATCATCTCAGAAAAGTTCTTTCTCAGCATGTCTCATCATATCTGGAAACTGTCATGGTGATATTACAACCCTCTTGATGATGATGGGCTTTAAAGGCAACCTCATCCCAAAGCTAACATTGCAAAAATCAGAAACCTTCCCTATCAGCCACTCTGTCCTGGTACTGCAACATTCATCACATTCTCTTGAATTTGTATGGTGCAATTCCCATTTAAACTCTTTGCATATTAATTTACAGACATCCATTACTAAGCAGGTGACCATAAATATTCAGCTTCTATGGTATGAGTTGCTGGTAATGGCTCACATGTAGAAACAAGTAAATGTATCCATCCTAAGGGCAATTAACAATCTTCACAAATGTCTTTTTGCTGCATTTTCTTTTACATTCTGCAGCATCTGACTTCAGAAAACTTAGAAATCAGATGAGTTTATTTAGGTTAAGAAAAGGGAAAAGTAACAGAGAAAACTCCTTCTCCTCTCAAAGCTGGGTGTTCCAGTTTTTCACTCTTGGATCTTTAAACATATGCTTTCGCAGTGCAGCAAACATCAACAGAGGAACACAAATAAAAGGTCAGTTTGATGCTGCTCTTTACACTTTAGTTGACCTTTTGACTTTATACCTTAAAATAAAGTCTCTCATACATAGCTAACAACCTGTACATGGTACTCATCAGACCTTTTTTTTTTGTTCTTTGCTTAATATTGTTAATTAAAGTTTTAAAGCAGTCCTTAGGTTGGCAGTAATTTTTGTTTAACTGCTATATAATTTATCAGGGATATTTTGCACTTGAGTATCATCTGTCTAATCAAATTTATTTCCTTGATACTTTGTCTGCTGATAGGATTGAGTCAGTTTTAGAGCCATTTAGATGTGGCCTCAGATTTGCAATGACAGGAAGAAAGTTAGCAACTTGGAGTTAATGGTCAACAGTGAATGATCAGAAAAAAAAATTGCAAAGCCATTTGCATACTGAATGATCTTAACTTTTCTAGAGTGATAGACTATCCCCAGGATTCAATAAAATCTGTGTAGGCTCCATGTAGGGCCTACATGGAATGTGCCCATGTACATGGCCATGGTTTCCCCTCTGCAGCACACCATGGATATTAATCATGGCACACTGCTGAGGGAGAGCATTGTAACAGGGATATTGAATCTATGTAGGCAAAAGTGTAGAGACTATCCAGTGGTTGTGGATTGTCCAGACATTCCTGGTCAGCTGTTATATACAGGGTGATACTCCCTGTAATGGTCCCTGCTCCTGTTGAAAGGTGCTGTGAATTAATATTTTGTGTTTTAATTTCCTAATTATTATTTTTTAATGTCCATTTGCACATCATAGAGTGGAGCACAGCATAAGCAAACTGCACTTACATACATACAGCTGGCACCTTCTCGACATCTAAAAATAGAAACCTGATGCAATTAATTAATATATCTGTTTTTATTATTTTTATTTTTATTTTATTTTTTGTCCATTTGTGTGGTATGGCATGAAGCACAGCAGTGGCTAACTGCACTTACATATATACAGCTGACACCTGCTAGACATCTACAAATAGAAGTCAGATGTAATTATTTACTGTATCTTTTTTTACTATTTTTACTTTTATTTTGTTTTTGGTCATTTGTGTGGCATGGCATGGAGCACAGCAGAACTGAGTCATGCTTACACATACACAGCTGACACCTTCCAGGCATCTAAAAATAGAAACCGGATGTAATTAATTATTTATTTCAGGTTATGTTTCTGCCTGTTTGCGCAGCACAGCATGGTGCTTAGCAATGCTAAGAGGTAACTTAGTAGTATATGTGAAGGTGTACTAATTTATATACTATACAAGTAAATGGGTAGAGTCACAGCCTAAAGCTTAGTAGGTCCAGCATTTGAGTCCCTAGTAGTCATACCATTTTTTAATGTAATTCCATTTATTTGTTTAATTTAAAAACAAAATTGTTACACTGCTTAAACACGGTTATCAGCTACTACTGTTTGCGCATTGCTAAGCTTTGCTAAAAATCACAGCTGCACAAATTTCCTCAATGCTCGGCTCCACTAAGCTGGTTTAATCAATGCTAAACAACTTGGAGCTTTTTTGAATGTTGCAGTATGAAATGTATGGATGGGAAAACAGCCTATAGTAAGGCCAATAGGTGGGAATTCTGCACCATTTGTTGGAGTCTTTCTAACTGTTGGTATGCCAGGCAGTGATGGTGAGGATGCACACTTTCAGGTGCAGAGATGGGGTGTGCTGGAGTCCAGAGTGTTTGTTGGGCTCCTGGTATGCAATTACTAACCTAGGCTGTTACAGGGTGATTACCAGGGCACATAATGTAAGCCTGAGTCCTAATATCAGTTGGCCCGGAAACTTACCATACTACTGGTATCCCTCACACTGGTGAGCAGTGTCATCACCACTATTATTACCTGAAGCATTGAAAGAGGGGAACCTTAAACATTTGGGTCCAATAGGCCAGGGCTGGGCATGTCCCAGACATATGTAAGTATTTCTGCCACTACTTTACTAAAATACAAGCTGAATCTGTGTACAACTGGTATGCATAATGGTGTGCTTCTCTTCCAACAGCTGCAACTGAGAGGGATTGCAACATGCAGTCCCATGCTGGTCACCTGGCCAGGATGTGCCATGAGTGTGGTAAGTACAGATATATTATGATAACTATAGTGCAATAAACAATAAACAATAAAAACTGTAATGCAATAAAGAATATACAATAAAAAACTGTAGTGAAATAATAACAACTGTAGTGCAATAAATAATACCAATTACAGTAAGTAATAAGGTTTAAAGCAGGATTGTGGTGTCACAACATAATTGCAGTAGAGCTGTATGCATTTCATGTCTATTGTAATGTTGCTGCAATCAGCTGTAAAACTGCAATAACTGTGGAATGCAAAAGTAATTGCTTGAAAAATGTATTGCACAACCCACAGTACTGTTCAAGGCTGTCTCCAGACAACTTTCAGTCACATAATGCTCTCTTTTCCTCCCACTCCAGGGGAAAAAAAGTATATGGGTGAGGAAGCCCACTTTATGGGCTGATAACATGTATATATTTCACAGATACTTAACAGCAGTACCAATAAAGTGTAAAGCAGGACTGTGGTTTTCATAACAAAATGTGTCTAAACACTTTCAGTAGGGCTATATTCATTGCATGTCTGTTCTAATGTCACTGCAGTCAACTGTAAAACTGCAATAACTGTAGAATGCAAAAGTAATTGCCTGAAAATGTATTGCACAACCCACAGTATGGTTCCAGGCTGTCTCCAGGCCATTTCCAGTCACATAATGCTCTCTTTACCTCTCACTCTGATGACAAAAAGTATATGGGTGAGGTATCCCAATTTATGGCAGATATCATGTGTATACTTCACAGATACTTTGCAACAATATCAATAAAGTGTAAAGCAGGATTGTGGTTTCATAACAAAATGTCTAAATACTTGTAGTAGGGCATTATTCATTGCATGTCTTTTCTAATGTCACTGTAATCAACTGTAAAACTGCAATAACTGTAGAATGCAAAAGTAATTGCCTGAAAATGTATTGCACAAACCATAGTATGGTTCAAGGCTGTCTTCAGGCCACTTTCAGTCACATAATCCTCTCTTTTCCTCCCACTCCAGGAACAAAAAGTATATGGGTGAAGAAGCCCACTTTATAGGCAGACATCTTATGTATACTTCAGATACTTAGCAGTGATACCAATAAAGTGTAAAACAGGATTGTGGTTTCATAACAAAATCTGTCTAAATACCTGCAGTAGGGCTGTACTCAGTGCATGTCTGTTCTAATGTCACTTCAAGTCAACTGTAAAACTGAAATAACTGTAGAATGCAAAAGTAATTGCATGAAAATTGTATTGCACAACCCACAGTATGACTGAAGGCTGTCTTCAGGCCACTTTCAGCCACATACTGCTCTCTTTTCCTCCCACTCTAGGAAAAAAAGTATATGGGTGAGGAAGCCCACTTTATGGGCAGATATTGTGTGTATACTTCATAGATCCTTAGCAGCAATGCCAATAAAGTGTAAAGCAGGATTGTGGTCTCAGAACAAAATGTGTCTAAATACTTGCAGTAGTGCTATATTCATTGCATGCCTGTTCTAAGTTGCTGCAGTCAATTGTTACATTATTTGCTGATGTCCCCTGCAGTTACATCTTTTGGGTTCTACTCTTATGCCTGTCAACTAAGACATGACATCTGTCTAGTCTACTTAATGCACACAAACATACCTTTCAACTGTCATGATTTTCTGTAATTTAATTACAACCGCACAATGTGTCTGGTCCATGATTAGCATATAAATGATTACTTGGAATGCAATATATTTTCAAATCCATTTACAGAGCACCTTGGTTGTCATGTACATGCACATTATGTGAAACAGTTCCGTGTAGTTGTGTACATGCATTTGTTATTGTTTGGCCCATGTTCTCCCATGCTAACAGCTTTAGAGATATGTACGTGCTGCATCATCTATAGAAGAACTGTAGTCACTGTACTCACAACTGACTCTGCACACCTGTAGAACTATGTATTAGAAGTCTTTTAGGGATATCATCTGTGACATCACTAATGCTATGTTTTTCTCTGTCTCCCCAGCCCTTATCTTCTTTAATTTATTATTGTGATTTATTATTATGATATAATATTAGTACATTTTATTAAACTGTTTTGTTGGCCTTATGGGTTATTTCATACTGGTTTGCTGTTAACATACTTACAGTTATGTTATTTATTGTTGTGTTCCACATAATATAGCTTAATATGTATTTGTATTAATCAATATTATGTTCCATTATGTTAATACAAATTTGCGGTGGTACAGCAGTAGCATTGTTACCTCATAGCAAGAGGTTTTTCTGTTCGATTCTCGGCTGGAATGCCTTCTGTGCAGAGTCTACATGTCCTCCCTGTGGTTGAGTGGCCTCCAAAATACATGTGTGAATGGGTGTGCCTTCGCTGAAGGTTAGGTGTCTGGCTGGCAACTTGCCACCATAAAAAAAAAATCAACTGCCAATCATTAGTGGACCGGAGTTCCACTGTGGCGACCCCTAACCAGGAAAAGCTGAAAAGACAAACATTATGCTAATACTAATATCGGTTTGGTTATTACTCACTTTAGCTTATTGTTATAACTAATTTACTACAGCACATCACTGTAGGCAGTTCCAGGTAATCTGCCTACCTTGCTCCTCTGGCCATGGCACAAGGGCCCAGCACATCTGGAACCCAGCCTGATTTTGCCCCTTTGCTGCCCCTGCACTACCTGTGGTGTTGGGTAGTTCTGCCCCACAGCACGGGGCTGGGCCCCCCTCTGGGAGTGATGGTGGATGAGGAGTTGTCACCCATGATGAACTGTTGGGTTTGGTGTGCAGGATTGTGTACTGTGGATTTGGACAATGTCTGTGCCAGATGGAGAGCATGCTGGCCACCCTGGTGGGACAGGCTCAGCCTGGAGCCCAGCCTATACCATTGCCACACCCAGAGCAGGTATGGAGAAGTTCCGACAACCCCATGGGTGGGCACTTGAGTCATGCTGCTACCTTGTGGAGGCACATGGGACTGCGATTCCACAGCACACACTCCATCCAAGGTGTTCACCCCCTCATGTGTTACACACCACCCCTGTCTGCTGTCTTGTCTGTCTGCAAAAGCTTCCTCACCTACCCAACTTACCTCACCCACACGTACCTATGTGCCTTCCCCAACATTCCACTCTCACCTTAAAAAAATGGGCATTTGTCCCAAAAAGAAAAATTGTCCCATACATAGCTCTCCATTTTGCACAAGTGTCCACTGGACACACATAATTTGGTTCAAATGGCTTAACAATGCATTTATGTTGACCTCACCCCTCTCTCTGGGGGTGAGAGCCCAAAGTCTTATACAAATTCTGTCAAAGTGCCCAGTTGTTGATGAACAAAAATGGATAGTTATGGTTCTTTCCTATACCCTTCCTGCACATACCTACCTGCTTTTCACTATGTTTCCCCCTGCTTGCACCCCATTTCACCACTGTACTATCTCCCCTTTTTTCTTTTCTTTAAAGATGTTTTGCATGATGCTGCATGACACAGCATGTAGCTCAGCTAAATGGAGCTATATTGATATATGTGTTTTAAATGGTAATAAACACATACAAAATAAATGCCTGTCCCCTCTTTTGAACCCAAGACCATCTCGCCTGCAGACCACTACATTAACCTGCCATGGCAGATAGCTGTTAATTAAAGCAGATGGCTTAAGAAAAACATAGTAATTGCAAGTTAACATCATTAAGCTTGTTTAAGGGGAGCTGCACATTGTGCTGCATTGTATAAACTGGCTGAAGGATTAATGGAAAAATGGTAGTGTACCTTGGAGTCTGGTGCAAGAGTACACCACTAGAAAGCCAAATGAGGAATAATGGATGTAAGTGAGGTCTCTAACAGCAGTTAAATGTGTACTTTTATCAGCAACATTTAGAAATACACATGCTAAAGTAGTAATGGCAAAATACATGTTCAACTAGGACTATGGTGCAGAAATACATCCATATAAAGCCATGCACATAATGATGGATGTAAACAGTATGCCACAGCCTGTATGTGTGCACTTATATCTTGACAAATAGCACTGTTGTGACATTGACTTAGTAGCTCAGTCTGCTAAATGCTTTGCAAGCAGTATGTTTTGCCACACACAGTCCTGGGTTCAAATCTAGTGGTCTGTAGCATTTAAATTTCATTATTGTTAGGCCATCAATTAATGACCAAGTAATGCACTCTTTAGCCGCACAACACATTTCAAAAGAAATGTCTGCTTTTCACTGATGGAAGTCACAGGCCTGTAGATAGGAACACACTTCACATATCTGTATAGCAAACCTATGAGTGCATAAAGTGTCAGGTTATGCATTAATATGCATTCTCAGAGGATTTTAACTCGGGTAATGAAAATGAGGACGATTAATATCAGAGTGCAGCACACAATCCTTTCACACTCAAAGTACAGATTAGCACAGCTGCACAACTAACATATGCATATGAAGCCCCTGCTAGTAACAATGACTACCACCATACATGTTCTAAATGAGTACCAGACTGTTAACACATGGCCTGACAGTTGCCCAAATGGGTGACTTAATGTTATATATATATACCCCTGTGTTACTCAAGGACACAACAAACATGTTGTCTAGTACTCTGTTAATGATACAATTGCCTAACATACTTATCTTAAACACATGCATTAATTTGAATAGAAGGGGTACCCTCATTCTGGCTCTGTCTCTACAACAAGGCTGACACAGCTCCCACAGTTACTCTTACAGCTTGTTGTCCTCCAAAGTGTTTACACTCTCTGCCTATACCTATTGCCTGGAGCAACTGCTGCAGTCTATAGCACACACATCTGTATGTAAAAGTAGTTGCTACAGACCTACCCCCTGTGATGACGTAGTCTCCTCACCCCAGTAATGTCAAACATAGCATATCAAAAAGGGCTTCTAATCTACATGAAGGCCTTATATCTTGTTCACTGGTTGCATGTTATTGACTGATAATACTGCAAATCAGCTGCATTGGCTGCAATTAGCATTTCAGAACCACAGACTGGTTAAGAGCCAATCACCTGGTAAAGAGAAAGATGTTTAAAAGGCAAACAGCTGGCTATGGGGAACCATTCTGTATGAGACTTTCTTCACAAAGTACACCTGTTGCCAAAATGTGTATATATATATATATATATATATATATATATATATATATATATATATATATATATATATATATATATATATATATATATATATATATATATATATATATATATATATATGTGTGTGTGTGTGTGTGTGTGTGTGTAGCAACAGAGGAGTTTTGTAGTCCATCAGGTATGTAACCTTTTTGTTTACAACAGGATGCATATGTGTGAATATACTTAGGAGGAAATGGGATTACAGCATTAAGCCTTTGTTAGAACTGTGATAATGACATGTCATTGATCTCCAGATTTGTTACACCTCCAGAGGATGTACAATACATCAAGGGTGGAATGTTTTTTGTCAATGTTACACACTGGTCACATGGGCCTGTTCCTTTATAGTAACAGTAATAGCACACTGCTATTTTTTTGGCACTGTTGTTCTGACATATTACCAGGAGGGTTGCCCATGGACTTGTGTTGGATGTATGATCATACAGCAGTATCTGTCATGGCACACATGGGAATATCTGACTATTGCTAGTATCTTAATTGTATACACACACTTAATACATTTGCACACTGTGGAATATGACATGTGTGATCAAGCAGTGGATACTCCCATCCATTCTGTTCTTGCTATATCTCTACATAGCGTACTTCCACATATGTGATCCTGGCATGTGTTCCCATTTTGTTGTTTTACAGGAAACATGTATCCCAGATGCCATGCCCTTTCGTGGATTCAGGGAATGATATAATACTGGAAGGCTTCCAGCAACACCATGGACTTCGACTGTCCAGGGGTAGGCAAAACAGGGAACAGTGGACAGCATTGTGGGCTGACCTTGTCTGTGATGTGAATGCCATAGGTCATCAGAGCAGGACATATGAGCATGTTTGACACCGTGCAAAAGACATGATTAATGCTGCATGCAAAAGAGCAGCAGATGTAGTCAGGGATTGTGCTGTCACTGGTAGAGGGCCTGCAGCAGAACAACCACTCTCAGCCATTGACAAATTCCTGGTGAACCTAGGAACACACTACAGCTCCCATGCATCCATCACACTTTACATCATGGATGTGGGTGCCACATTTTCCATGGCAGTGGAGCATGCAGGTAAGCTTAGTTTCATCAGCGTTGGAATACTGCAGGATTCAGTGTGTCAGGGTGTACATGCTTTTAAGTGAGTGTCAGGTCTTTGTTCTTTGGGGGTGAGAGAGGTTTAACTGCATTTTGACTCTCGTGCTCAGATTTTGACCAGCATAACAATTAACACAGTAGCTACTATAAATGTAAGATATATGGACATATTACCTTGTTGTGGTGCAACATGTGGTGGTACATATATTACCTCTCCCTCAACTTTTCACAGGTCCATCAGGTATCGGACAAGGCCACGGTCCTGCTCCTGGTAAGCATGACACTGTTTTGTTTCAGATGTAGACTTGTAGCAATGTATTCCCTAAAGTGTCATCCCAGGCCTGCTGCCCAGATTATTGTACTGTCAGGATGATTGCCAACTGCAGAGGTATTTTCTGACTGTACACATGTTAGAGTCACACCTATGCCTTGTATACACTTATAGATGTGGCAGTATTGTCAGAACATTACAGATTGTCATATATGTCAACTGTGCAGAGTCTTCACAAACGTCAACACTGTACCTCATTGTCGCTGATGAGATTGCCATATAAAGAGCTTTTATTTACAAGTAACTACAGCCGCTTGTGGGAAAAGTAATGTCCTCATGTCCTAGTGTTGGGTTTTAAACAGGTCTGTAATAGTGACAACAGTGTATAGAACTTTGCATATATTGAAACATAGTACTGGAGAGCAAAACAGTGCAGGTGTTAATGTATTGCTTTTTCCTTTCTTATCACAGGTGACAGGGGGGTTGGTCTCTGTCCTCTACACAACCTGATGTCAGTGTCTCATCAGACTCTGATAATGATGCTGGCCAGAGTGAGGCACAGGTGAGGGTTTCAGGGGCTGAATCTGTCCCAGAGGTTGGCATCCCTCTTCCTCCCTCATTGTCACTGCACACAGTCAATATGCCTACACATACCCAATCCCTGCAGGCCACAGATATTGGACAGTCAGAGGGTGGGGATATTGAACAGGAAAGTGTGTCAACTATGGTTCTCATGAGTGTAGACACTGGCCATAGCCAGAGAGCTGCTGAGATTACACAGGCAGATTGATAGGGGTACTTGTAGGAGGCCTGGTGTTCTTCCACCTTCTCTTGCAGGTCTCACATCACGGGTCACTCAGCATATGTTTTGGGCTATCATGGAGACACAGGCATGCTCTGAAAGGAACTTCAGATGTATTCTCAGGGTTATAGATGCAGCACAGTCTGGCATCCATGACTGCATCCACCACATTGCTGGCACCCTGGATCATTTCACTGATGCAGTGGAAAGAAGGTGGGCAGAGATAGATCGCAGAATATTTGTCTTGGAATGCACATTCTCAGTGCTGGAATGTCTGGTTGGAGTTGAGCGTGGGACTCATGGATGTAGGTCAGCAACCCCATCTGCTGCAAGTCCATGTGGCTTTGCACAATCATGGTCCCATAGTGGCAGTACATCCAGTGCTCTAGTAGGGAGTCTGCTGTCCACACCAAGACATGGCAAGCTATGGGCTCATGGTCCTGGTCATTCCTGTGGAGGACACGATACCAGCAAACAGCAGTCACCTTCAGGTAGTAGCACCACGTCTGACCTTGGGCATGGAGGTGCCAGTGCAACTCCTGGCAGAGCAAGTTCCTGTGTTCCTGGCCGGAGATGGTGAACTGTCAGCTCTTCCATGCACAGTTCAAAGCTGTCCAACATACACACATGTAGAGCTAGCACTGAGATTGACTGTGTACATGCACACACATTCTCACACACACACACACACACACACACACACACACACACACACACACACACACACACACACACACACACACACACCACTGTCAAATTCAGGTCACCTACAGACACACACAGCACATTTCCATAGTCCTTCTTGCCTGCTTGCCTTCCTGACTTACACACATGCTGTAAACCTTTTGGGTCAGCCTAGACCTCCTGCACCCCCATTCAACACCCTGTGCAAGTGATGATACCTGAGCCACATCTTTGTCATCCTTATCATCGATGCAGGGAATTGACACTATGTGTCTGATGCACATGGTGACTATATAAATTAAAATGTGTTTGCGTAATGCAGTGTTGTTTTGCATGCCACTTGTACTGGTTACTGACAGATAATGTATGCTGACATTTGTAATGAGTAAGTCACATAATTTTGTGTACCTTATGTTGTATGATGTTGTAATGGCTGTATACTTACACAATGAAAGGTGTGTCATGGACCTGTAACTGTTTTTGTTTCAGGATTCCATTGGGGACACCTATGGATACACAGTGGTAATAAAGCCATATATGTCACATCACATGATGGAATGTCAGAACAGAAGAAATATGTTTTCAGCAAGATACAGCACTATAGGTTCATATCTGTATAATAGGCTAACAAGGACAATGGTGTCATTCAGCCTACTCATGCATCTCTAATTTATGAAAAGGTCTGATACACTTGATAAATGTCACCAGGGTTTTGGTAGTTAACACATAGACAAGCTGTGGTGATGGAGATGACCGATCTACAAATTCTCTGTGTCCAGTACAGACAGTTGTCTAACACCATTTATGATTGTCTTTTTCTGCATCCCATTGTGTAACTTGAACATGATGTGCGTCACAGTAGATGTGTGCTTCACATGCATGGGGAGCCTGTTTCATATAGGATGTACTATCTGTGTTATATACCTGTCTCTCCAGCATGTACTATTTATACCACAGTGATGGTATAGGTGTGTAGAACAGGAAAGAACATGTTAGTCCTGTCTTGGATACACAGGAGGTATACAGTGGGACCTGATACCTCTGTATGGCAGCCATACACATCCCTTCCAAAGCATTTAGGACACAGACTACACATGTAGAGTCTTGACATGGACTCCACAGGACATGTTATCTATAACATGTATTTGTTTACCATGGAGTCTGTGTGGCTGCTACAGTTGTAAGATATGCCTGTGTAGTGACATAGCAAGGGTCCCATTGCACTCAGTGATAGGTGTGATGAGTGCTAGATTCAGTATAATAATGATAGACTGGGATTTACATACCATACTTTTCTGTATAGGTTATACAAAATTGAATGGATCACCATATCTTACCAACCAGTGAAAGTCAAAGGCTACATTATTGTCTGTGTCCATAACTCCATGAGCAATGACTCAACTGTGTGCAATGTGCGGACACTACTATATTTTCCAGGGGTGGATGACTTGCCAAAGAACAGTATTGTGCATACTTTGGCATTTGCTATTTGTCAGTGGCTCAGACAACAACTGAATGTGTGTTTCAGGCCATTCTGGATAACTGTTAGGTCTATGTGGGATTCAGTGACAGCTGCTAATATGCAATCACCTACTAATGTAGTCAGTCAGAGGTCACTGACAGTGGCTGTGACTGCAGAAAAGGGAATGGCTGGAAGGGGTACACCATTAATGATGTCTGGGTAAATCCACTGGTGACTGGCATCATTGTAGTGTAGGTTTCCCAATGCTATCTTCCCAGATTATGACTATCAGACACTTTCTTGTCCATCAACTGACATACCACTCTGTAAATAACCTACACAGTTTCCAGCAAGACCTGCTAGCCTAATATTGTCAAACACCTTGTCAGGCCATAGTAGGTGGAGTGAGTCATATTCCCCTCATCCACTGCATAGTGTAGCACTCAATGGCGTCCACCAGTTAGGGTGGGTAGGCATGATCTGGCCATGAGTAAAGCAAACTGTGTTTGGCCCAGTGTCAGTAGGTGCATGACAGTGTTACTGCTCATATCGATGCTAAATCCTTTCATGGCATTTCATATCACATGACTCGGAGATCTGGGGCTACTGCTTGGCACTGTATGCTAGTTGTCTTTTGTACAACTAAGTATTGCAGTTACTTCCAGCATGTTCCAAGAAGAGAGTCATCCAAGGTGTCTGTACAGAGCACAGACAAATAATTTAGGGAAGTGTAATAAGTATACCTTGTGAAGGTAAGCTGGGGGTTTTACACAAGTGTTCTGCAGTTGGACACTACCCAAGCAGTGTGTAGTGGGAGAACACAATTACCTTGTGAAGACTGTGGAATGCTGGGTAGTCCATGGAATTGCCAGTGCATGGTAACTGCTAATGCTGATCTCACCAAAACCCCTCTCACATAGGATACCATGCTACGATACATTTTCTGTCATCACATGCAAAACGTTACTATGAAGCTCACAATTGGAAGCAGGACACAGCCTGTTTGTTCATCCACATAGCTGTCTCACATCATGAAAGGCTCAGTAGGCTTCACATACCCTTCTCCAGGTAGATGCCTTGATTAGAAACCTGGGCAATCGGGTGGCATGTATTATGCCTTCTGTTCTAGGGTTGGTGGTGTGCAACTAGAGAACTGACAAGATGGTGATTAGGAGCACTGCTGCAGTGTCACAATATAATGCACAATGTCCAGTGACATAGATATCAAGGCTTACTGAAACAAGCAACAAAGTGATAGTGATACTTCGTAGGTGACAATTTCACAGCAAGTCATGCATCCTGCCCTTCAACAGATTAATGCTGGATATTTGCATGACATGGCTGTGAGGCCTACTGCAGCAGACTGTCCACATTTGTCCAATGTGTGTCTACCTGCCACATGTCCTAGGCATGTCATATTGTACAGTTATGTAGCCAAAACAGGTTTGTGTTCCCACATCATGTCACACAACAACCAGTGTGCTGTCTGGTTGCTTGACAGCCATCGTATGCTTGCGAGGCCAATGTAATGTCAGTAAAGTTGAACAAGTCTTCTATGCATGCACAGGCAACCACATCTTCACTGCAAGGAGTGCCTACAAACACTGTATATCAGGCTGTCAATCCCAGGGTGTGGCAACATGACCCTTACTTTGCAGAACCTGCTGATGAAATGTGGAAAGTGTACTCACCCCCTACACCTATGACACACAAACACAACATGTGACAGATGTGACTGCATTTCAAACCTTGCTGCCATGGTGTCTCTAACAGCAGTCTTTACATATGGCAATGATCATTTTGCCACATGCATAGCTCGCATCCTTCACCATCTACACCCACATCATGCATACCTGCATATGTGCATTTCCTTACTGGACACATTCCCAAACAACAGACTCCTCAGAAAATCCTGCCTCTGGAGAGCACAGTACACATAATAATGCATGTACCACTCTCTCACTGGTCAAACACCTGAGGCAAAACACAAAATCACACATTTTAGTCATAGGTGATTACATCATGAGACACATTGATGTCTGTGTCAAGTGGCTATATATGGGAAAGATTGCAGTTACTGTATGTGGGTTGACACAGTATGCCATACCACACATTTCTGCAAATCAAGGAATGTCAGTTAACATAATGTTGACATCATAGTTCCTGCAGCTGTGTATGACTAAGGACATACGTCACCAGACTGTATGCAGACACATGAATGAGAATACATGTCTCTCACGTGTATGTGTATAGCTTTTAGCTGCAGATGACCCTCCCCTAGGATGATGACTCAATACACATGGAAATTGATGGATGTCAATAATTGCCTTAGCATGTGGTGTCATTGTAAGGGGATGTACTACATGTATGCCTGGGATGCCTTGCTCAACAGACATCAATGCTTCACCAGTGATGGTCTTCATCTCTCAAACCTAAGATTTGGAGTACTGGCCAAGGCTGCTAACACCCCAATGATGCATCTTATATGCACTGTCTGGGGTGAAAAGTTTGCAATGAAAACACTATCTTTATACAACATCATGGTTATGCTGCTACATGCTGGGTATGGCAACACTAAACCCCACTCTGTGGAAGGTATCCCCACCCTGGAATATGAAGACATGTGTGCAGTCAAGAACATTTGGTTCAAGGCTGTGGACAGCACCATAGCCATACCAGACTACATGTCCATCCACATGTTCAGACTTCAAAATGACAATGTGCAAGGTAATGCAGGTGGTGTATACATATTCATTAAGGATAGATACACATGCAGATTTAGTGAAATACCGTGATTTCCTGAACACATTGCAGGTGCCATTCACTACTGGAAGGGCACATAATCAAGCAATAGCTGGCTACAGGAGCAGCTCCATGAATCCAGACACCAGCTGTGCATATTTGTATGTATGTGCATCTATCAAGATATATAATTACACCATGTTTTGGACTGGCATTAAGTGACCACCAACTGTGTTGCTTGGTCATGCTGCAGCTCACTTGCCAAAAGGTTAGTCCATGTCCTTAACTACAATGCCCTGGAGCAGTGCTATGACATTCCTACAAGGGGAACCAACATACTGCATTGTGTGTTTACCAATATGGGTGACCAGTGCAGCCCACCAATGTGATGCCCTCCTAAGTGGGACCTGGCCACAAATCAGTCTCATTTAAACTACCAACTCTAATCCCCCCTTGCATACAATACAGACATATATTTCAACAAAGCAATTTATTACCTCCTGTAGGATGTTTTATATACCTTGATGGCACCTTGCCCCTCAGATGGGACAGGTAGGTATGCAGATCTCTACACCCATGCATTATGCAAGCAGCATTACAACTGTATGGACTGATCTGTATCTGACAGGAAGAACACAGGGTCCTCATGGCTCAGCAAACCTGCCTGGTTGACAACTGCCATTAGCAGGCTGTACAATAAGAGGTGGACATTGCTGTGTGACAACTGGGGTAAGGGTACAACCCCCAAAATGGAGGCACAACCCCCTAAGCTAAAACAAGCACATAGTTTTGTTGTGATGTTACATAGACACAGTAAGTGACAAAATTAGCCACCCACACAAAGTAGAACCACAATGAACAGTGCAGTTACATGTGTAACCTCAAAGGACATGCCCAGATTGTCAGTGAACTCATACATAATGATGCCACTTATAATGGGTCTGTACTCATAGATAACTAGTAGTCCCACAGGTTCTGTGTCAACTTCACTCTCCTGTTTCCACCACATGTGCCACATGACATTCCTACAACCTGCTCTATACATTCCATATCTTCCGAACAGGTTGTAACTGGCCTCTCTATGGGAGATACATATAATCTATTGGACATGCTAACATTCCAGGCTGTGTCCTACATGGGATCTAACAAGGATTACTAACACCATTGAGAACATCTTACAATCATGCTGAAATCACTGGCTTCAAACCAGCTGACTGGACAATGGCAACTGTTATATCCTTGTACAGAGGTGGTGCATCCACTGACCACCAGAACTATAGACCCCTTTGTCTGAGTATCCATATATGTATGCCCATAGAACCAATCATTATGGAACTACTCAGCACACATATATGTGATCTACACACAGGTGACTGAACACAGTTTGTATATCTGACAGGGGTATCATGGCTGTTACACATGGTGGACATTTCTGAGGCAGTCACAAAGGAACTGGGTAAGGGACATCAGGGCATACAACCCCCTGGACTTAACCATGACATCTGACTATATCCCCCACTCAGGTATCATTTACAAAAGCACCTGTGTAGTGGTCACTAAGTGACCCATTGATGGCACACATACATACTCAACATAGGGACAACCACCTCCAATAGCTGATCTGTAAGCAGCACTGTTCAACAGGGCTCAGTCCTGGGTCCTCTACTGCTTGGAATCCATTCAACCATGATACAAGCAAATACTGAATGTCTGTGTCTAACAACGAATGGCTGATGCCTGCAAACTGTGTGCACTTCTAGAGTCTATGAATTATGTTAATATCCTACAAGAGGATATTGAAGAACAAATGCCTGTTGACATAGTAATGGTCATAAACTACATGCAAATATATATGTAGTATCATTTCCATCACTAACACCTATGTACCTGGTAAGAATCACATCAGTCACAACATGTGATGTACATACTCAGAGGTGATAAAACTGGGAACACAGGCCTAGCCACACAGGTTTACACATAATATGCCTGAGATCACCATGTCTACCCAGTGGTATGATGGGAATTGTATGTCACAGCTGAGGGAACAGTCACCTGTAATTGACATACTCATAACCTCCATGTACTCTTCCCTCAGTATGCCAGTATCTGAGTGGTCATTTGGTAATGTACCTTTCCAAGCACTACTGGCAATTGCACACAACACCATGGTCCCTCACAAGGGAACCTCACATCTTCAGTATCTGTTGAATGGGGATCATCTGAAATCAGTGTAATTGTAGCCTGTGGCATGCAGACTTCTCAGAGGTGATCTCTGTCTTGTATATGGGGCAATGTCTGACCTGCTTGATTGTTAATGCTGCATATCTGTGGGTGGCATGGTACATGGATTAATCACTCTAAGGACATTAAACTAGTATGTGACATTAGTAATACATGCAGGTGGGAGAGATCTGTCTAGCAAACAATAACACACCATTGAAACAGAACCCTGCCTAATAGCAAACAGAGCACCTCAGTGCACCTCATCACATTCTAGCTATAAGATTGGCTAGTTGACCATAATTTCCTCACAGGCTTCTGCCTGTGTCCCTCTTGGACTGGGGCAATATGTGCTGATCATGTAAATAAGAATATAAAGTTGTCTAGGATTGTGAGGGCTGTATGGCCATTATGCAAGGGATGTTCAAAGATCCTATGATTCCATAAGCTGATATAAAACACAAACCTGGTTACATCGAGGATAGGACTACTTCCAATTACTGCTTACAGGACACAGTACGGCACACATTTAGTGCAAGTTGACTGGATTAGAACACTTACCTATCTAATAGTACACACTACAGATCACAGTATGTGATGCATGCAACACACTACATGTCTGCTATTACTATCTCTTTAGGACATATGCTTGATGACATCAGCAGGCCTAGTTGTGATTGGGCATTTGGAGGCCCACATCACCTGCTACATATAAAATACTGTGAAACCCTACTTCTTTTCAAGTCTAGGTTACTGAGGTGATTACATTTATGGCATATGGACATACACTCCCCAAATGGTCTGGAGTTAGATTAAAACCCATACATATCTTGTCACACACTATAGATCACACTATTTATCACATGTGTCACATCTTAAGTCAAGTAGTCCAATGTCAGCTGGTAGTCTTAAGGTAGATGACATCTTCAGGCCTTGTAGAAGAGGGCGATTAGGAAGATAGAAGCAACTCAAAGGGCCAAAAGTACAGAACCATTGCATTTTGATAGCCAATGAGAGTTTCTCGGGTGTTTGCAGGGGAATACATGCATACACTCAAACACACCAGGTGGCCTGGAATGAGATTAGAACCCCTTCCGATCTAGTTTTAGGCACATTAGACAATAGTACATATGGAACACACTATGGCTTAAGGCTGGTATTATAATGGCAGCTGGAAAGTTTAAGGTAGGTGACATTATCAGGCCTTGTAGAAGAGGGCAGTTTGGAAGTCAGAAGCAACTTACATGGCCAAAAAGTGCAGTACCATTGCATTTTGATAACCAATGAGGGACTCTTAGGTGTTGTTCAGGGGGATACATGTGCACATGCAATCAAACCAAGTGGCCTGGAAGGAGATTAAAACCCCTTCCTATTTAGTATTAGACATTTTAGATCACAGTAAGTAACATACACACCATGGCTTAAGTCTCATACTACAATGGCAGCTGGAAGTTTTAAGGTAGATTCCATCATCACACCTTGTCGAAGAGGTCAATTTGGAAGCCAGAAGCAACTTTCGGGCCAAAAAGTGCAGAACCATTGCATATTGAAAGCCAGTGAGGGATACTATTGTGTTTTGCAGGTGGATATATGCACACACAAAAATGCACCAAGTTGTTTAGAGTGAGATTAAAATCCCTACCTATTTAGTCTTACTCACTATAGATCATAGTACTTATTACATGCACCATAGCTTAAATTTGATATTACAGTGGCAGCTTGTAGATTAGAACCCATACCTTTCTAGTCACACACTATAGATCACACTACTTATCGCATGTGTCACACCTTAAGTCAGGTAGTCCAATGGCAGCTGGTAGTCTTAAGGTAGATTACATCATCAGGCCTTGTAGAAGAGGGCAGTTTGGAAGCCTGAAGCAACTTACAGGGCCAAAAAGTGCAGAACCATTGCAGTTTGATAGTCAATAAGGAATTTTCAGGTGTTTTGCAGGGAAAATACACCCACATACACACCAAATGGTCTTGCGTAATATTCAAATCCCTACCTATTGATTCTTAGACACTAGAGGCACAGTACCTATCACATGCACCATGGCTTATGTCTGATGTCATAATGGCAGCTGGTAGTCTTAAGGTAGATGACATCATCAGATCTTGTAGAAGAGGGTAGTGTGGAAGCCAGAAGCAACTTAGAGGGCCAAAAAGTGCAGAACCATTGCAGCTTGATAGCCAGTGAGGGATTCTCAGATGTTTTGCAGGGTAATGCACAAACAGACACACACACACACACACACACACACACACACACACACACACACACACACACACACACACACACACACACACACACACACACATATATGCACGGACACACACACACAAATGAATGCACACACACACACAAAGACATGTGCATGCACACACACACACACACACACACACACACACACACACACACACACACACACACACACACACACACACACACACACACACACACACACACACAAAGTGGTATGGAGTGAGAGTAGAACCCCTATTTATATAGATCACAGTATGTAACACACTTGATATGGCTTAAGTCTGATATTACAGTGGCAGCTGGTAGTCATAAGGTATATGACATCATCAGGCCTTGTAGAACAGGGCAGTTTGGAAGCCAGAAGCAGCTTACAGGGGCAAACAGTGCAGAACCATTGCAATTTGTCAGCCAATGAGGGATTCTCAGGTGTTTTACAGGAGAATACATGCACCCACACAAATGGGCCTGGAGTGAGATTAGAACGCTTACCAATCTAACCTTACACACTATAAATCACAGTACTTATCGCATGTGCCATGGCTTAAGTATGTTTCATAAATAATTGCCATCAAATTACTTTCAGATT
This sequence comes from Protopterus annectens, assembly GCF_019279795.1. NCBI lineage: Eukaryota > Metazoa > Chordata > Ceratodontiformes > Protopteridae > Protopterus > Protopterus annectens. The sequence goes on from NC_056730.1 coordinate 1,030,008,341, forward strand.
AAAAAAAAACTAGGCTTGTGTTGAGCAGCACCTGTTTCCTGCAGAGTGATATTGCTTTATACTGTTATCTGCATCTAGTATTCTATCAGTCAGATAACTGTTATTTATCCTAGCTATGTATCTATAGTTACCAGTATGGCCATATGTGGCTGTTTGCACTTGGATGAGCAAGCATGCGGGCATGAACAATGTGCCCTGTCCATGCATTTGTAGACAATATTATACATTTCACCACAGGTTCACGGGTTGCTTTATGTGTGGTGACATCCTGCAGGCATAGGGTTCTGTAGGTAAGTGCATTATGTACTGTTGAGCCCTTACTTTGGATCCTTTGAGCAACATTCTGTTCTCTGAACTTAGCTGCAACTTATACATTATTAATTCTGTACCTTAGTTGAATCAGTCTCAGAAGTCATAACAGAGCAAATGGTCATTTTCTCTTTTTAACAGTTACAGCCTTTCAGCAAATCCCTTAAATGAATCCCAAAATGTATAAATGAATGCAGTATGCTTCTGATACAGCATTACGTCGTATTCATAAACATTTGAAATTGCAATTCTTCAGGCTGAAAGAGTTGTAACATTCCACCTTGTTCTGCTAGGCTGCAGTTATAGTCTACTTAGTATAGTCTATGTAGTATTTGCAAGTCTTCATAATGCTCCACAGAAAGACAGCATTATCAAGAAGGACTAGATTATAACACACATTCATAAACCTTGTAGTGTGGTCACTTAATTCTTTCTATGTTGAGATTCTGTATCTCTGTAATAGAAAAAGTATGATTTTAAATGTGCACTTTGGTCACTCTGGTGTTATAGTAGAGTAAAGCACTGACTATGCTCTAGCTAGCCCAGGTTTGAATAGTGGCTTAGTTGATTGACAGAACAGCAGGGAGGGATGGGTGTTACCATCCCAGGGAAGGTGGCCATCTTTGTGGGATCTTCAGAGATGGTCTCTGGTGGAGGCTGGGGTGTCTCTGTTGAGAATCTTGTGGTGCAATTAAGAAAAAAATAGTGGAGACATGGCTGAGCTGTCATGGAAACAGGGCAGTATGCCACACTTCTGTATTGCACACCAACCCCTTGGACATAACCTTGAGGTTCACAAAGAGAGGGAAGAAACAGGGTATTAAAAAGAAAGAAAACAAAGGCAGTGGATGTTGGACAGAATGACCCCCAGGATGCCCTTAAGGTCCTTGTTAGCCCTGGATAAGAAATGATGGCATTGGACTGGGGGCTGGCTTCCTGTAGTACTGGTAGACACAGGCATTTGGTCAGCTGTCTGAAGGAAATAATGGGAAGAGAAAAAGAAAAAAAAGTTGACCACTTTATATAGTAAAATTAGCTACTACAGAAGGATATGCTTTTAGACTTTTGTATGCAGTCAAGATCAGAAAGAAGACCGTGAGGCAGTGTTTATTAAGAAGGGTCTTGGGACAGAAGGAAGCAAATGGCTAGGTTTAAAATGACCTACAGGTCGATAGCCCAGTAATCCCCTATGATCCTATGAACATTATATATGTGTGATAGAGCAGCTTTACTCACCTTTATTAGAGTATGTAGGACAATACAGACATCCACACACATATTTATGCATATAACAAGGATATATATATATATATATATATATATATATATATATATATATATATATATATATATATGTGTGTGTAGCTGTGTGTGTGTGTGTGTGTGTGTGTGTGTGTGTGTGTGCGTGTATGATATGTATGTGTGTTATGTAGATATATGGAGAGAGACTGAAATGCATGTTTTTGATATATATAGGTATAACTCTTGGATGGGAAACAGAAAGTTTACCTCAGGGATCTCTTCAGTGGCTCTGCTGGACAGAGGCACAGGGAACTAATCTAAGGGGGCAGCGAAAGCCAACACATTCTGGCTAGGCTTATAAATGCCTTCAAGCAGATAGCCTAGTACCTATCTATGAACCTATGAACCTAAATATTTAGAGGTAGCTGTACTATCTATGTAAGATAGAGATAGTGACAGACATACGTATATGACTGTATGTATACACATATCTATACATAACAGGTCATTTTGATCAAGGGGCAACAGAAATGAACTCAGTTTAAGTATGTGCATTAAGTTTAACTGCGTATGAGCATGCCCAGTGGGACTGCCAGTACTTATAAACTGACTCCAGCCCACATCTACCTGTACTCCATTCCTGGAGTCTGTGTGTTATAGACAATGACATCTGTCCCTGTTTCTGCAGTACTGCACTTCACTCAAATTGTCCATAGCATTCTTCAGCTATCTGATGTAATTAATATGCAACAGAGATGCATAATGTTACACCACACACAGACTGACAGTCTGTAAAAACACCATGGCAGAAATATTGCATATTGCTGGCCATTGCCTCAGGTTTGAGGGGAAAATAAATGTGCTTACTGGCATGTGGTAGCATGACATCTAGAAAATGGTGGAGTACCCTGGATGCAGAGGCCTGTGAGACCCCCATCATGTCCCCAGTTGGTCTTTGGAAAATACCTGTAGCTAGTATCCTAAGGACTACACATACCTTTGTTTCCACTGGGATGGGTTCCACTCTGTTGGCTCTGGGTCTGAGTTGAGAGCAGCATAGCTCAGTGAGTTCTTGTAGTGTTTCCCTATCCACTCTGTAGTGCTCTATAATCTCCAGCTCATGTAGCTCCTAGAAGGTTACCCTGGGCCTGAACACTCTTCTCTTTCTCTGTCTAGGCCTATTGTCAACAGGAGCAGCAGCACTGACTTCAGCATCTAACACATACAGATGTAGCAGACCTGTAGGAGCCCCTAGCATTATCTCAGTTAAAATTACCAAGTCTGTACTCCAATGGTCCAGAGTACTGGGGAAAATCAGAATGTAGGGTGTATGCATACTTTATACAGCTCTGCTTTACATGCAGAATGTGTGATTGGCTAACTAAGATGCATTCCACCTGCCTACAATATAATTAACATAATTTAATGGGCCTATTTCAGTGCATGATGCCATGCACAGGGTCTATGTTAAATCATCTAATGCTTAAAAAAGTGAACGATTATTTATCGAACCCACGTAAGCGAATCTCGAATGCTTAGAACAGTGATTTTTTTTCAAGGGAAAAAAGTCGCTGTTCCACAATAAAAAAAAAAAATAATTTTTGCCCCCCACACCCCCCTACTTAAATATATAAATTCCAAGAACACACTACTGTCATGAATATGGCAAAGTAACGGAAGCGTCCAAGTGATTTGTTTCTCAGGGAAAGAATTTGCTTATATGCCATTTCGCTATTTTCCATTCTGTGCTTTCAAGTTTGATCAAGACGCATTTGAAAGAATGCATCTTCGATCAATTAATAGTAACCTCATGCACAGTACCACACTGTGCAGCACAGCTTAAACAAATCAAAACTTCTAATTGAATACATCCAATTTTCAGACACTTTCAACAAGGTGGCGAGCTGTGCAAACATGCACACTGAAGCTTAGAAGGGCTTAGAAGTCAGTGGACACCCCCCTGACATCAGCTACATCTTGTGTCCGCCCCAGTGTCAGCTACATCTTGTGTAAACATCAACATAGGTCTAATCCTACATGAAGGGGATACGCAGGCATGATTACTTCTTTCTGCTATTTAGTAACGCCACATCATTTGGATACATATCCATGCTCACAGACTGGAAACTACACACTTCATAGCCCTACCACATTAGCAACAGCACCAATGCACCATTGTAGGGACCCCATGTAAAGTCCTGTAATACATTTCTGTCACATAACATTCATTTTCTTTGCCATTTTTTTTTGTTTCCATAAAGCATGTTTACACAATATGGTGCACAGCACAATCATGCTGAGAAAAAATTAATTTAACTTATTTCCTTTAATTTTTCTGACATACAGGATAATAGTTTCACACATATGTGTATGTGTAATTACATTTTCGGGGATTTCTGATCATATAGCTACAGTTTTACACCCCCTTTTGTCTGACTACACTACAGTACACAGAATTTTTTTGCGCACAGTAGGAATACTGACACGGGGTCTAAACAGATGCATATCTGCTTTGCTGGATTGCTCTACCTGCCTCATTTGCATGAGATTCACCTGCTTATGAGGCCATTTGCATGCCATGGAAGTTTCCCTGTTTGCACGTGTGTGCGCACCACTCAGCAGTGCTTACTGAATCTCAAAATGCTTGCGTTCGTGTAAGTAGCATGGCGCGATGCCTACACAGAAAAAAAAATTGTAGACTTTATTATGTGTCATTCACATAGGTAATTCAGAACAAGTGAATAACTCTAATGTTCTGGTTATATGTAAATAATAACTGTGGATGTACCTAGTGAATCTGTGTCAGTTATTTCAAGCTAATACTCAGCTACCTAAACTAATACATACTAGACAGCACTAGTGTGTAAAAAAGAAACTCAAATATTACATCAAATGGGACAGGAGATTTGGTGTATTTCTATTTCTGTGTTCCTGTACATTATCAGTTAAGCCCTTTTTAAATTTTATAGGACAGCATTTGACCTCAAAGGAACAGTAGTCTATTTTTAAAGCAAACAATCAGATGATCAGTATGACAGAATAATCATAGCTGGCATATGTTGAACAATAAAGTAAAATTAGCAGTTGACTTTTTAGCAATTATCTCTGGACTTACCTTAATTAGCCATAATTTATTATTACCCAAGCAATCATGGGGAAGGGGGGGCAGTGGGATATTTATAGCTAAAAGGTGTATTATTGGTCAGGCAAACACAGCTGGTGCATCTTTGTGTAACCAGTTCAAATGTTATGACATTACTGAATGAAACATCACAGATGCCAGGACTTGGTTCAGTCCTCCATATGTGTTAGTGACATTGTGAAC